>NW_028270146.1:45315226-45615226 GCF_037043375.1 Chiloscyllium plagiosum
ACTGCTCACCCCCTCCCCAACACTGCTTACCCCCCTCCCTGACACTGCTCACCCCCCTCACCAACACTGCTCACCCTCCTCCCTGACACTGCTCATCCCCCTCCCAGACACTGCTCATCCTCCTCCCCAACACTGCTCACACCCCTCCCTGACACTGCTCACCCCCCTCCCTGACACTGCTCACCACCCTCCCTGACACTACTCAGCCCCCTCCCCAACACTGCACAACCCCTCCCTGACGCTGCTCAGCCCCCTCCCCGACGCTGCTCACCCCCCTCCCTGACACAGCTCACCCAGCTCTCCGACACTGCTCAACCCCTCCCTGACACAGCTCACCCAGCTCTCCAACACTGCTCTCGCCCCTCCCTGACACTGCACACCTCCCTCTATGACACTGCTAACCCCCCTCTCCAACACTGCACACCCCCCTCCGTGACACTGCTCACACCTCTCCCCGACACTGCTCACCCCCTCTCCAACACTGCTCACCCCCTCCCCAACACTGCTCACCCCGCTCCCCAACACTGCTCACCTGCCTCCCTGACACTGCTCACCCCCATCTCCAACATTGCTCACCCCCCTCCCCGACACTGCTCAACTCCCTCCCCGACACTGCTCATCCCCCTCCCCAACACTGCACACCCACCTCCGTGACACTGCACACCCTCCTCCCTGACACTGCTCACACCCCTCCCCGACACTGCTCACCCCCCTCCCCAAACTGCTCACCCGCATCCTTGACACTGCTCACCCCCCTCTCCAACACGTCTCACCCCCCTCCCCAACACTGCTCATCCCCTCCCTGACACTGCTCACCTCCTCCCCAACACTGCTCACCCCCATCCCCGATACTGCTCACCCCCTCCCCAACACTGCTCACCCCGCTCCCCAACACTGCTCACCCGCCTCCCTGACACTGCTCACACCCCTCCCCAACACTGCTCACCCCCCTCTCTGACACTGCTCACCCCCATCCCCGACACTGCTCAACCCCCTCCCCAACACTGCTCAACCCCCTCTCTGACACTGCTCAACTCCCTCCCGGACACTGCACACCTCAGTCTATGACACTGCTAACCCCCCTCTTCAACTGCACACCCACCTCCCTGACACTGCTCACCCCCTCCCCGACACTGCTCAACCCCCTGCCCAACACTGCTCACCCCCCTCTCCAACACTGCTCACCCCCTCCCCAACACTGTTCACACCCCGCCCCGACACTGCTAACCCCTCCCCGTCACTGCTCACCCCCCTCCCCAACACTGCTCACCCGTCTCCCTGACACTGCTCACACCCCTCCCCAACACTGCTCACCCCCCTCTCTGACACTGCTCACCCCCATCTGCCACACTGCTCAACCCCCTCCCCAACACTGCTCACCCCCCTCTCTGACACTGCTCACCCCCATCCCCGACACTGCTCAACCCCCTCCCCAACACTGCTCACCCCGCTCCATGATACTGCTCACCCCACTCCTCAACACTGCTTACCCCCTCCCCAACACTGCTCACACCCGTCCCCGACACTGCTAACCCCTCACTCCGACACTGCTCACCCCCCTCCCCAAACTGCTCACCCGCATCCTTGACACTGCTCACCCCCCTCTCCAACACTTCTCACCTCCCTCCCCAACACTGCTCATCCCCCTCCCCGACACTGCTCACCCCCTCCCCAACACTGCTTACCCCCCTCCCTGACACTGCTCACCCCCCTCACCAACACTGCTCACCCCCCTCCCTGACACTGCTCATCCCCCTCCCAGACACTGCTCATCCCCCTCCCCAACACTGCTCACACCCCTCCCTGACACTGCTCACCCCCCTCCCTGACACTGCTCACCACCCTCCCTGACACTACTCAGCCCCCTCCCCAACACTGCACAACCCCTCCCTGACGCTGCTCAGCCCCCTCCCCGACGCTGCTCACCGCCCTCCCTGACACAGCTCACCCAGCTCTCCGACACTGCTCAACCCCTCCCTGACACAGCTCACCCAGCTCTCCAACACTGCTCTCGCCCCTCCCTGACACTGCACACCTCCCTCTATGACACTGCTAACCCCCCTCTCCAACACTGCACACCCCCCTCCGTGACACTGCTCACACCTCTCCCCGACACTGCTCACCCCCTCTCCAACACTGCTCACCCCCTCCCCAACACTGCTCACCCCGCTCCCCAACAATGCTCACCCGCCTCCCTGACACTGCTCACCCCCATCTCCAACATTGCTCACCCCCCTCCCCGACACTGCTCAACTCCCTCCCCGACACTGCTCATCCCCCTCCCCAACACTGCACACCCACCTCCGTGACACTGCACACCCTCCTCCCTGACACTGCTCACACCCCTCCCCGACACTGCTCACCCCCCTCCCCAAACTGCTCACCCGCATCCTTGACACTGCTCACCCCCCTCTCCAACACGTCTCACCCCCCTCCCCAACACTGCTCATCCCCTCCCTGACACTGCTCACCTCCTCCCCAACACTGCTCACCCCCATCCCCGATACTGCTCACCCCCTCCCCAACACTGCTCACCCCGCTCCCCAACACTGCTCACCCGCCTCCCTGACACTGCTCACACCCCTCCCCAACACTGCTCACCCCCCTCTCTGACACTGCTCACCCCCATCCCCGACACTGCTCAACCCCCTCCCCAACACTGCTCAACCCCCTCTCTGACACTGCTCAACTCCCTCCCGGACACTGCACACCTCAGTCTATGACACTGCTAACCCCCCTCTTCAACTGCACACCCACCTCCGTGACACTGCACACTCCCCTCCCTGACACTGCTCCTACCCCTCCCTAACACTGCTCACCCCCTCCCCGACACTGCTCAACCCCCTGCCCAACACTGCTCACCCCCCTCTCCAACACTGCTCACCCCCTCCCCAACACTGTTCACACCCCTCCCCGACACTGCTCACCCCCCTCCCCAACACTGCTCACCCGCCTCCCTGACACTGCTCACACCCCTCCCCAACACTGCTCACCCCCCTCTCTGACACTGCTCACCCCCATCCCCGACACTGCTCAACCTCCTCCCCAACACTGCTCACCCCGCTCCATGATACTGCCCACCCCACTCAACACTGCTTACCCCCCTCCCTGACACTGCTCACCTCCCTCTATGACACTGCTAACCCCACTCTCCAACACTGCACACACCCCTCCCCAACACTGCTCATGCCCTTCCCTGATACTGCTCACCCCACTCCTCAACACTGCTCACACCCCTCCCTGACATTGCTCACCCCCCCTCCCCAACACTGCTCACCCCGCTCCCTGACACTGCTCACCCCCTCCCTGACACAGCTCTCCTCCCTCCGGGACACTGCTCACACCCCTCCATAACACTGCACACCCTATCCCCGACACTGCTCACCCCACTCCTCAACACTGCTCACGCCCTCCCTGACACTGCTCACCCCCCTCCCCAACACTGCTCACCCCCCTCCCTGACACTGTTCACACCCCTCTCCAACATTGCACATCCCCCTCCCCGACACTGCTCAGCCCCCTCCCTGACACTGCTCACCCCCCTCCCCAAAACTGCACACTCTTCTCTCCAACACTGCTCACCCCCCACCCCGACATTGCTCACCCCCCTCTCCGACACTGCTCAACCCCCTCCCTGACACAGCTCACCCCTCTCTCCAAAACTGTACACCCCCCTCCCTGACACTGCACACTCCCCTCCCTGACACTGCTCTCCCCCCTTCCTGACACTGCACACCTCCCTCTATGACACTGATAACCCCACTCTCCTACACTGCACACCCCCCTCCATGACACTGCTTACACCCCTCCATAACATTGCACACCCCCTCCCGACACTGCTAACCCCCTCCCCAACACTGCTCAACCCCCTCCCCAACACTGCTCAACCCCTCCCCAACACTGCTCACACCCCTCCCCGACATTGCTAACACCTCACTCCGACACTGCTCACCCCCTCCCCAACACTGCTCACCCCACTCCCTGACACTGCTCATCCCCCTCTCCAACACTGCTCAACCCCTCCCCAACACTGCTCACACCCCTCCCCGACACTGCTAACCCCTCACTCCGACACTGCTCACCCCCTCCCCAACACTGCTCACCCCACTCCCTGACACTGCTAACCCCTCACTCCGACAGTGCTCATCCCCCTCCCCAACACTGCTCACCCCCCTCCCTGACAATTTCACCCCACTCTTCAACATTGCTCACCCCCCTCCCCGACACTGCTCACCCCCCTCTCCAACACTGGTCACCCCCCTCCCCGACACTGCTCACCCTCCTCCCTGACACAGCTCCCCGCCCTCTCCAAAACTGCACTGCCCCTTCCCCAACTCTGCTCACACCACTCCCCGACACAGCTCACCCCCCTCTCCAACACTGCTCACCCTACTCTCCAACACTGATCTCCCCCCTCCCCAACACAGCTCACCCCCCTCCCTAACACTGCTCACCCCCTTCTCCAACAATGCTCACACCGCTCCCCAGCACTACTCACTCCCTTCTCCAGCACTGCTCAACACCCTCCCCAACACTGCTCACACCCCTCCCCAACACTGCTCACCTACTCACTGACACTGCTCACCCCCCCTGTGACACTGCTCACCCCCCTCTCCAACACTGCTTACCCCTCATCCAACACTTCATAACCCCCTCCCTGACACTACACACCCACTCCCTGACACTGCTCACCCCCCTCTCCAACAATGCTCATCCCCCTCCCCGACACTACTCACCCCACACACTGACTCTGCACACACCCCTCTCCAACACTGCTCACCCCCCTACCCGACACTGCTCACCCCCCCCGACACTGCTCATCCCCCTCCCTAACACTGCTCACCCCCCTCTCCAATACTGCTCACCCCCGTCTCCAACAGTGCTCACCCCCCTCCCCGAAACTGCTCACTTCCCTCCCCAACACTGCACACCCCCTCCCCAACACTGCACACCCTCTCCCCATCACTGCACCGCCCCCTCCCCTACACTGCTCACACCACTCCCCGACACAGCTCACCTCCCTCTCCAACACTGCTCACCCTGCTCTCCAACACTGATCTCCCCCCTCCCCAACTCAGCTCACCCCCCTCCCTGACACTGGTCACCCCCCTCTCCAACAATGCTCACCCCGCTACTCAGCACTGCTCACTCCCTCCCCCAGCACTGCTCAACCCCCTCCCTGACACTGCTCAACCCCCTTACCAACACTGCTCATCCCCCTCCCCGACACAGCTCACACCCCTCCCTGACACTGCTCACCCCCATCCGCAACACTGCTCACACCCCTCCCCAACACTGCTCACCCCCTCTCCAACATTTCTCCCCCCAACACTGCTCACCCCACTTTCCAACATTACTCCCCCAACTGCTCACCCCCCTCTCCAACATTGCTCACCCCCCTCCATGACACTGCTCACCCCCCTCTCCAACACTGCTCACACCCCTCCACAACACTGCTCACCCACTCATCGACACTGCTCACCCCCCTCCCTGACACTGATCACCCCCATCCCCGACTCTGCACACTCCCCTCCAACACTGCACACCCCACTCCCTGACACTGCTCAGCCACCTCACTGACACTGCACACCCCCCTCCCTGACACTCCTCACCCCCATCTCCAACACTGCTCACCCCCCTCCTTGACAATGCTCACCCCCATCCCCTACACTGCACACCCCCCCCTCCAACACTGCTCACTCCCCTCCCCGACACTGCTCACCTGCCTCCCCCACACTGCTCACCCCCCTCTTCAACACTGTTCATCCCCCTCCCTCACACGTCTCACTCCCCTCCCCGACAGTGCTCACCCCCCTCCCTGACACAGCTCACCACCCTCTCCAAAACTGCACACCTCCCTCCCTGACACTGCAAACCCCCCTCCCTGACACTGCTCACCCCCCTCTGTGACACTGCACACTCCCATCCTTGACACTGCTCATCCCCCTCTCCGACAATGCTCATCCCCATCCACGAAACTGCTCACCACCCTCTCCAACACTGCTCAACCCCATCCCTGACACTGCTCACCCCCCACACCAACACTGAACACCCCCCTCTCCAACACTGCTCGCCCCCCTCCCTGACACTTCTCACCCCCCCTCCAACACTGAACACCCCACTCCCTGACATGCTCACCCCCCTCTCCAACACTGCTCACCCCCCTCCCTGACACTATTCACCCCCCTCCCTGACACTGCTCACCCCCCTCTCCAACACTGCTCACCCCCCTACCCGACACTGCTCACCCCCCCGATACTGCTCACCCCCCTCCCTGACACTGCTCACCCCCCTCCCTGACACTGCTCACCCCCCTACCCGACACTGCTCATCCCTCCGATACTGCTCACCCCCCTCCCTGACATTGCTCACCCGCTTCTCTGACGCTTCTCACACCCCCCGACACTGCTCACCCCCATCCTC
Source organism: Chiloscyllium plagiosum (assembly GCF_037043375.1). Lineage (NCBI taxonomy): Eukaryota > Metazoa > Chordata > Chondrichthyes > Orectolobiformes > Hemiscylliidae > Chiloscyllium > Chiloscyllium plagiosum. The sequence continues at coordinate 45,321,650 of NW_028270146.1, forward strand.
AACGCTGCTCACCCCACTATCCAACACTGCTCACCCCTCTCCCCGACACTGCTCACACCCCCCCGACACAGCTCACCCCTCTCTCCAACACTGCACGCCTCCCTTCATGACACGGCTCACCCCCGTCTTCAACACTGCTCACTCCTCCTACAACAATTCACAACCCCCTCCCTGACACTACATCCCCCCTCCCTGACACGGCTCACCCTACTCTCCGACACTGCTCACCCCCCACCCTGACACTGCTCACCTCCATCCCCGACACTGCACACTCCCCTCCAACACTGCACACCCCACTCCCTGACACTGCTCACCCACATCCCCGACACTGCACACCCCCCTCCAACACTGCCCACCCCCCTCCAACACTGCACACCCCCCTCCAACACTGCCCACCCCACTCCCCGACACTGATCACCTGCCTCCCCCACACTGCTCACCCCCCTCTTCAACACTGCTCACCCCCCTCCCTCACACTTCTCACTCCCCTCCCCGACAGTGCTCACCCCCCTCCCTGACACAGCTCACCACCCTCTCCAAAACTGCACACCTCCCTCCCTGACACTGCAAACCCCCCTCCCCGACACTGCTCACCACCCTCCCCGACACTGCTCACCCCCCTCCATCAACTGCACACCTTCCTCTATGACACTGCTAAACAACCTCTCCAACATTGCACACCTCCCTCCGTGACACTGCACACTCTCATCCTTGACACTGCTCATCCCCCTCTCCGCCAATGCTCATCCCCATCCACGAAACTGCTCACCACCCTCTCCAACACTGCTCAACCCCCTCCCTGACACTTCTCACCCCCCTCCAACACTGAACACCCCACTCCCTGACATGCTCACCCCCCTCTCCAACACTGCTCACCCCCTCCCTGACACTACTCACCCCCCTCCCTGACACTACTCACCCCCCTCTCCAATACTGCTCACCCCCCTCCCTGACACTACTCACCCCCATACCCGACACTGCTCACCCCCCCGATACTGCTCACCCCCCTCCCTGACACTGCTCACCCCTCCGATACTGCTCACCCCCCTCCCTGACACTGCTCACCTGCTTCTCTGACACTTCTCACACCCGCCGACACTGCTCACCCCCATCCTCAACGCTGCTCACCCCCCTATCCAACACTGCTCACCCCCCTCCCCGACACTGCTCACCCCCCTCTCCAACACTGCTAACCCCCCTACCCGAAACTGCTCACCCCCCCGATACTGCTCACCCCCCTCCCTGACACTGCTCACCCCCCTCCCTGACACTGCTCACCCCTCCGATACTGCTCACCCCCCTCCCTGACACTGCTCACCTGCTTCTCTGACACTTCTCACACCCCCCGACACTGCTCACCCCCATCCTCAACGCTGCTCACCCCCCTATCCAACACTGCTCACCCCCCTCCCCGACACTGTTCACACCCCCCCGACACAGCTCACTCCCCTCTCCAACACTGCACACCTCCCTTCATGACACGGCTCACCCCCATCTTCAACACTGCTCACTCCTCCTCCAACACTTCACAACCCCCTCCCTGACACTACACCCCCCCCCCCGACACGGCTCACCCTACTCTCCGACACTGCTCACCCCCTCCCTGACACTGCTCACCTCCATCCCCGACTCTGCACACTCCCCTCCAACACTGCACACCCCACTCCCTGACACTGCTCAGCCACCTCCCTGACACTGCACACCCCCCTCCAACACTGCCCACCCCCCCTCCAGCACTGCCCACCCCACTCCCCGACACTGATCACCTGCCTCCCCCACACTGCTCATCCCCCTCTACAACACTGCTCACCCCCCTCCCTCACACTTCTCACTCACCTCCCCGACAGTGCTCACCCCCTCCCTGATACAGCTCACTACCCTCTCCAAAACTGCACACCTCCTTCCCTGACACTGCACCGCCCCCCACCAACATTGCTCACCCCCCTCCCCGACACTGCTCAACCCCCTCCCTGACATTGCACACCTTCCTCTATGACACTGCTAACCCACCTCTCCAACACTGCACACCCCCCTCCGTGACACTGCTCACCCCCCTCCCCAACACTGAACACCCCCCTCCCTGACACTTCTCACCCTCCCCCAACACTGAATACCCTACTCCCTGACATGTTCACCCCCCCTCCAACACTGCTCACCCCCCTCCCTGACACTACTCACCCCCCTCCCTGACACTGCTCACCCCCCTCTCCAACATTGCTAACCCCCCTACCCGACACTGCTCACCCCTCTGATACTGCTCACCCCCCTCCCTGACACTGCTCACCCCCCTCCCTGACACTGCTCACCCCCCTCCCTGACACTGCTCACCCCCATCCTCAACGCTGCTCACCCCGCTATCCAAAACTGCTCACCCCCCTCCCTGTCACTTCTCACCCCCGCCACACAGCTCACTCCCCTCTCCAACACTGCGCACCTCCCTTCATGACACTGCTCACCCCCGTCTCCAACACTGCTCATCCCTCCTTCAACACTTCACAACCCCCTCCCTGACACTACACACCCCCCTCCCTGACACTACACACCACCCACCCTGACATTGCTCACCCCATTCTCCAACAATGCTCACCCCCCCTCCCTGACACTGCTCAGCCCCCTCCCTGACTCTGCACCCCCCTCTCCAATACTGCTCACCCCCGCGACACTGCTCATCCCCCTCTCCAATACTGCTCACCCCCGCTCCAACACTGCTCACCCCCCTCTCCAACACTGCTCACCCCGCTCCCTGACACTGCTCACCCCCTCCCCAACACTGCTCACCCCGCTCCCTGACACTGGTCACCCCCCTCTCCCACTGCACACCCCTCTCCCTGACATTGCTCACCCCCCTCCCTGACCTTGCTCACACCATCCCCAACACTGCACACCCCCCTCCCTGACACTGCTCACCCCACTCCGTGACACTGCTCACCCCCAACCCCGACACTGCACACCCCCCTCCCCACCCCTCCCCGACACTGCTAACCCCTCACTCCAACATTGCTCAACCCCTCCCCAACACTGCACACCCCCCTCTCCGATACTGCTCACACCCTCCGCGACACTGCTCATCCCCCTCCCCAACACTGCTCACCCCACCACTCCCCGACACTGCTAACCCCTCACTCCAACATTGCTCAACCCCTCCCCAACACTGCTCAGCCCCCTCCCTGACACTGCTCAACCCCCTCCTTGACACTGCTCAGCCCTGTCTCCCACACTGCTCAACCCCTTCCCCAAAACTGCTCACCCCCCTCTCTGATACTGCTCACCCCACTCCTCAACACAGCTCACCCCCTCCCTGACACAGATCACCCCTCTCTCCAACACTGCTCACCCCCCTCCCTGACACTGCTCACCCCCCTCCCTGACACTGCACACTCCCCTCCGTGACACTGCTCACACCCCTCCATAACACTGCACACCCCCACCCCGACACTGCTCATCCCCTCCCCAACACTGCTCACTCCCCTCTCCAACACTGCTCAACCCCTCCCCAACACTACTCACACCCCTCCCCGACTGCTAACCACTCACTCCGACACTGCTCACCCCCTCCCCAACACTGCTCACCCCCTCCCTGACACTGCTCTCCTCCCTCCGGGACACTGCTCACACCCCTCCATAGCACTGCACACCCTATCACCGACACTGCTCACCCCACTCCTCAACACTGCTCACGCCCTCCCTGACACTGCTCACCCCCCTCCCCAACACTGCTCACCCCCCTCCCTGACACTGTTCACACCCCTCACCAACACTGCACATCCCCCTCCCCGACACTGCTCAGCCCCCTCCCCGACACTGCTCACCCCACTCCTCAACACTGCACACCCCTCTCTCCAACACTGCTCACCCCCCACCCCGACATTGCTCACCCCCTCTCCGACACTGCTCAACCCCCTCCCTGACACAGCTCACCCCTCTCTCCAAAACTGTACACCCCCCTCCCTGACACTGCACACTCCCCTCCCTGACACTGCTCTCCCCCCTTCCTGACACTGCACACCTCCCTCTATGACACTGCTTACACCCCTCCATAACATTGCACACCCCCTCCCGACACTGCTAACCCCCTCCCCAACACTGCTCAACCCCCTCCCCAACACTGCTCAACCCCTCCCCAACACTGCTCACACCCCTCCCCGACATTGCTAACACCTCACTCCGACACTGCTCACCCCCTCCCCAACACTGCTCACCCCACTCCCTGACACTGCTCACCCCCCTCTCCAACACTGCTCACCCCACTCCCCGACTCTTCCCAACTCCCTCTCCAACATTGCACATCCCCTCCCCAACACTGCTCATCCCCTCCCTGACACTGCTAACATCTCACTCCGACACTGCTCACCCCCTCCCCAACACTGCTCACCCCACTCCCTGACACTGCTCACCCCCCTCTCCAACACTGCTCACCCCACTCTCCGAATCTTCCCAACTCCCTCTCCAACACTGCACATCCCCTCCCCAACACTGCTCACACCACTCCCTGACACTGCTAACCCCTCACTCCGACAGTGCTCATCCTCCTCCCCAACACTGCTCACCCCCCTCCCTGACAATCTTCACCCCACTCTTCAACATTGCTCACCCCCCTCCCCGACACTGCTCATCCCCCTCTCCAACACTGCTCACGCCCTTCCCTGACACTGCACACCTCCCTCTATGACACTGCTAACCCACCTTTCCAACACTGCACACCCCCCTTTGTGACACTGCACACCCCCATCCCTGACACTGCTCATCCCCCTCTCCAACACTGCTCACCCCCCTCCCTGACACTTCTCACCCCCCCAACACTAAACACCCCACTCCCTGACACTGCTCACTCCCCTCTCCAACACTGCTCACCCCCCCTTCCTGACACTACTCACCCCTCTCCTTGACACTGCCCACCCCCCTCTCCAAACTGCTAACCCCCCTACCCGACACTGGTCGCCCCCCCGATACTGCTCACCACCCTCCCTGACACTGCTCACCCCCTCTCCAAAACTGCTCACCCCCTCCCTGACACAGCTCACCCCCATCCTCAACACTGCTCATCCCCCTCTCCAACACTGCTCAACCCCTCCCCAACACTGCTCACACCCCTCCCCGACACTGCTAACCCCTCACTCCGACACTGCTCACCCTCTCCCAACACTGCTCACCCCACTCCCTGAAACTGCTCACCCCCCTCTCTAACACTGCTCACCCCCCTCCCCGACTCTTCCCAACTCCCTCTCCAACACTGCACATCCCCTCCCCAACACTGCTCACACCACTCCCTGACAATCTTCACCCCACTCTTCAACATTGCTCACCCCCCTCCCCGACACTGCTCACCCCCCTCTCCAACACTGGTCACCCCCCTCCCCGACACTGCTCACCCCCCCTCCCTGACACAGCTCCCCGCCCTCTCCAAAACTGTACACACCCCTCCCTGACACTGCTCACCCCCCCTCCCCATCACTGCACCGCCCCTTCCCCAACACTGCTCACACCACTCCCCGACACAGCTCACCCCCCTCTCCAACACTGCTCACCCTACTCTCCAACACTGATCTCCCCCCTCCCCAACACAGCTCACCCCCCTCCCTAACACTGCTCACCCCCCCTCCCCATCACTGCACCGCCCCTTCCCCAACACTGCTCACACCACTCCCCAACACAGCTCACCCCCCTCTCCAACACTGCTCACCCTGCTCTCCAACACTGATCTCCCCCCTCCCCAACACAGCTCACCCCCGTCCCTAACACTGCTCACCCCCTTCTCCAACAATGCCCACACCGCTCCCCAGCACTACTCACTCCCTTCTCCAGCACTGCTCAACACCCTCCCCAACACTGCTCACACCCCTCCCCAACACTGCTCACCTACTCACTGACACTGCTCACCCCCCCGTGACACTGCTCACCCCCCTCTCCAACACTGCTTACCCCTCATCCAACACTTCATAACCCCCTCCCTGACACTACACACCCACTCCCTGACACTGCTCACCCCCCTCTCCAACAATGCTCACACCGCTCCCCAGCACTACTCAACACCCTCCCCAACACTGCTCAACACCCTCCCCAACACTGCTCACCTACTCACTGACACTGCCCACCCCCCTCTGTGACACTGCTCACCCCCCTCTCCAACACTGCTCACCTCTCATCCAACACTTCATAACCCCCTCCCTGACACTACACACCCACTCCCTGACACTGCTCATCCCCCTCTCCAACAATGCTCATCCCCTTCCCCGACACTACTCACCCCACACACTGACTCTGCACACACCCCTCTCCAACACTGCTCACCCCCCTACCCGACACTGCTCACCCCCCCGACACTGCTCACCCCCCTCCCTAACACTGCTCACCCCCCTCTCCAATACTGCTCACCCCCGTCTCCAACAGTGCTCACCCCCCTCCCCGAAACTGCTCACTCCCCTCCCCAACACTGCACACTCCCTCCCCAACACAGCACACCCCCTCCCCATCACAGCATCGCCCCCTCCCCTACACTGCTCACACCACTCCCCAACACAGCTCACCTCCCTCTCCAACACTGCTCACCCTGCTCTCCAACACTGATCTCCCCCCTCCCCAACTCAGCTCACCCCCCTCCCTGACACTGCTCACCCCCCTCTCCAACAATGCTCACCCCGCTACTCAGCACTGCTCACTCCCTTCCCCAGCACTGCTCAACCCCCTCCCTGACACTGCTCACCCCCCTTACCAACACTGCTCACACACTCCCCGACACTGCTCATCCCCCTCCCTGACACTGCTCACACCCCTCCCTGATACTGCTCACCCCCATCCTCAACACTGCTCACACCCCTCCCCAACACTGCTCACCCCCTCTCCAACATTTCTCCCCCCAACACTGCTCACCCCACTTTCCAACATTACTCCCCCCAACTGCTCACCCCCCTCTCCAACATTGCTCACCCCCCTCCATGACACTGCTCACCCCCCTCTCCAACACTGCTCACACCCCTCCCCAACACTGCTCACCCACTCATCGACACTGCTCACCCCCCTCCCTGACACTGATCACCCCCATCCCCGACTCTGCACACTCCCCTCCAACACTGCACACCCCACTCCCTGACACTGCCCACCCCCCTCTGTGACACTGCTCACCCCCCTCTCCAACACTGCTCACCTCTCATCCAACACTTCATAACCCCCTCCCTGACACTACACACCCACTCCCTGACACTGCTCATCCCCCTCTCCAACAATGCTCATCCCCTTCCCCGACACTACTCACCCCACACACTGACTCTGCACACACCCCTCTCCAACACTGCTCACCCCCCTACCCGACACTGCTCACCCCCCCGACACTGCTCACCCCCCTCCCTAACACTGCTCACCCCCCTCTCCAATACTGCTCACCCCCGTCTCCAACAGTGCTCACCCCCCTCCCCGAAACTGCTCACTCCCCTCCCCAACACTGCACACTCCCTCCCCAACACAGCACACCCCCTCCCCATCACAGCATCGCCCCCTCCCCTACACTGCTCACACCACTCCCCAACACAGCTCACCTCCCTCTCCAACACTGCTCACCCTGCTCTCCAACACTGATCTCCCCCCTCCCCAACTCAGCTCACCCCCCTCCCTGACACTGCTCACCCCCCTCTCCAACAATGCTCACCCCGCTACTCAGCACTGCTCACTCCCTTCCCCAGCACTGCTCAACCCCCTCCCTGACACTGCTCACCCCCCTTACCAACACTGCTCACACACTCCCCGACACTGCTCATCCCCCTCCCTGACACTGCTCACACCCCTCCCTGATACTGCTCACCCCCATCCTCAACACTGCTCACACCCCTCCCCAACACTGCTCACCCCCTCTCCAACATTTCTCCCCCCAACACTGCTCACCCCACTTTCCAACATTACTCCCCCCAACTGCTCACCCCCCCTCTCCAACATTGCTCACCCCCCTCCATGACACTGCTCACCCCCCTCTCCAACACTGCTCACACCCCTCCCCAACACTGCTCACCCACTCATCGACACTGCTCACCCCCCTCCCTGACACTGATCACCCCCATCCCCGACTCTGCACACTCCCCTCCAACACTGCACACCCCACTCCCTGACACTGCTCAGCCACCTCACTGACACTGCACACCCCCCTCCCTGACACTCCTCACCCCCATCTCCAACACTGCTCACCCCCCTCCTTGACAATGCTCACCCCCATCCCCTACACTGCACACCCCCCTCCAAAACTGCTCACTCCCCTCCCCGACACTGCTCACCTGCCTCCCCCACACTGCTCACCCCCCTCTTCAACACTGTTCACCCCCCTCCCTCACACTTCTCACTCCCCTCCCCGACAGTGCTCACCCCCCTCCCTGACACAGCTCACCACCCTCTCCAAAACTGCACACCTCCCTCCCTGACACTGCAAACCCCCCTCCCCGACACTGCTCACCACCCTCCCCGACACTGCTCACCCCCCTCCGTGACACTGCACACTCCCATCCTTGACACTGCTCATCCCCCTCTCCGACAATGCTCATCCCCATCCACGAAACTGCTCACCTCCCTCTCCAACACTGCTCAACCCCCTCCCTGACACTTCTCATTTCCCTCCCCAACACTGAACACCCCCCTCTCCAACACTGCTCACCCCCCTCCCTGACACTGCTCACCCCCCACACCAACACTGAACACCCCCCTCTCCAACACTGCTCACCCCCCTCACTGACACTTCTCACCCCCCCCTCCAACACTGAACACCCCACTCCCTGACATGCTCACCCCCCTCTCCAACACTGCTCACCCCCCTCCCTAACACTGCTCACCCCCCTACCCGACACTGCTCACCCCCCCGATACTGCTCACCCCCCTCCCTGACACTGCTCACTCCCCTCCCTGACACTGCTCACCTGCTTCTCTGACGCTTCTCACACCCCTCGACACTGCTCACCCCCATCCTCAACGCTGCTCACCCCACTATCCAACACTGCTCACCCCTCTCCCCGACACTGCTCACACCCCCCCGACACAGCTTACCCCTCTCTCCAACACTGCACGCCTCCCTTCATGACACGGCTCACCCCCGTCTTCAACACTGCTCACTCCTCCTCCAACACTTCACAACCCCCTCCCTGACATTACACCCCCCCCTCCCTGACACGGCTCACCCTACTCTCCAACAGTGCTCACCCCCCTCCCTGACACTGCTCACCTCCACCCCGACACTGCACACTCCCCTCCAACACTGCACACCCCACTCCCTGACACTGCTCACCCACATCCCCGACACTGCACACCCCCCTCCAACACTGCCCACCCCCCTCCAACACTGCCCACCCCACTCCCCGACACTGATCACCTGCCTCCCCCACACTGCTCACCCCCCTCTTCAACACTGCTCACCCCCCTCCCTCACACTTCTCACTCCCCTCCCCGACAGTGCTCACACCCCTCCCTGACACAGCTCACCACCCTCTCCAAAACTGCACACCTCCCTCCCTGACACTGCAAACCCCCCTCCCCGACACTGCTCACCACCCTCCCCGACACTGCTCACCCCCCTCCATCAACTGCACACCTTTCTCTATGACACTGCTAAACAACCTCTCCAACACTGCACACCCCCCTCCGTGACACTGCACACTCCCATCCTTGACACTGCTCATCCCCCTCTCCGACAATGCTCATCCCCATCCACGAAACTACTCACCACCCTCTCCAACACTGCTCAACCTCCTCCCTGACACTTCTCAATCCCCTCCCCAACACTGCTCACCCCACTCCCTGACACTACTCACCCCCCTCCCTGACACTGCTCACCCCCCTCTCCAATACTGCTCACCCCCCTCCCTGACACTACTCACCCCCCTCCCTGACACTGCTCACCCCCCTCTCCAACACTGCTAACCCCCCTACCCGATACTGCTCACCCCCACGATACTGCTCACCCCCCTCCCTGACACTGCTCACCCCCCTCCCTGACACTGCTCATCCCTCCGATACTGCTCACCCCCCTCCCTGACACTGCTCACCTGCTTCTCTGACACTTCTCACACCCCCCGACACTGCTCACCCCCATCCTCAACGCTGCTCACCCCCCTATCCAACACTGCTCACCCCCCTCCCTGACACAGCTCACACCCCCCCGACACAGCTCACCCCTCTCTCCAACACTGCACACCTCCCTTCATGACACGGCTCACCCCCGTCTTCAACACTGCTCACTCCTCCTCCAACACTTCACAACCTCCTCCCTGACACTACACCCCCCCCCCTCCCTGACACGGCTCACCCTACTCTCCGACACTGCTCACCCCCCTCCCTGACACTGCTCACCTCCATCCCCGACTCTGCACACTCCCCTCCAACACTGCCCACCCCACTCCCCGACACTGATCACCTGCCTCCCCCACACTGCTCACCCCCCTCTTCAACACTGCTCACCCCCCTCCCTCACACTTCTCACTCACCTCCCCGACAGTGCTCACCCCCTCCCTGACACAGCTCACCACCCTCTCCAAAACTGCACACCTCCCTCCCTGACACTGCACCCCCCCCCACCAACATTGCTCACCGCCCTCCCCGACACTGCTCAACCCCCTCCCTGACATTGCACACCATCCTCTATGACACTGCTAACCCACCTCTCCAACACTGCACACCCCCCTCCGTGACACTGCTCACCCCTCTCCCCAACACTGAACACCCCCCTCCCTGACACTTCTCACCCTCCCCCAACACTGCATACCCTACTCCCTGACATGTTCACCCCCCCTCCAACACTGCTCACCCCCCTCCCTGACACTACTCACCCCCCTCCCTGACACTGCTCACTCCCCTCTCCAACACTGCTAACCCCCCTACCCGACAATGCTCACCCCTCTGATACTGCTCACCCCCCTCCCTGACACTGCTCACCCCCCTCCCTGACACTGCTCACCCCCCTCCCCGACACTGCTCACCCCCATCCTCAACGCTGCTCACCCCGCTATCCAAAACTGCTCACCCCCCTCCCCGTCACTTCTCACCCCCGCCACACAGCTCACTCCCCTCTCCAACACTGCACACCTCCCTTCATGACACTGCTCACCCCCATCTTCAACACTGCTCATCCCTCCTCCAACACTTCACAACCCCCTCCCTGACACTACACACCCCCCTCCCTGACACTACACACCCCCCACACTGACATTGCTCACCCCACTCTCCAACAATGTTCACCCCCCCTCCCTGACACTGCTCAGCCCCCTCCCTGACTCTGCACCCCCCTCTCCAACACTGCTCAACCCCTCCCCGACACTGCTCACCCCCATCTCCAACACTGCTCACCCCCCTCTCCAACACTGCTCACCCCCCTCTCCAACACTGCTCACCCCCTCTCCAACACTGCTCACCCCCCCCCCCGACACTGCTCACCCCCCTCTCCAACACTGCTCAACCCCCTCCCCGAAACTGCACCGGCCCCTCCCCTACACTGCTCACACCACTCCCCAACACTGCACACCCCGCTCTCCAACACTGATCTCCCCCCTCCCCAACACAGCTACCCCCCCCCTCTCCAACAATGCTAACCCCGCTCCCCAGCACTGCTCACTTCCTTCCCCGGCACTGCTCAACACCTACCCCAACACTGCTCACCCACTCCCCAACACTGCTCACCCCCCTCCCCGATACTGCTCACCCCCCTCTCCGATACTGCTCACCTTCCTCTCCGACAGTGCTCACCCCCCCAACACTGCTCACCCCATCCCCAAAACTGCTCACCCCTCTCCCCAACACTGCTCACACCCCTCCCCAACACTGCTCACCCCCACACCAACACTGCTCACCCCCCTCCCCAACCACGGCTCACCCCCCTCTCCAACACTGCTCACACCCATCCCCGACACAGCTCACCCCCCTCCCCGACACTGCTCACTTCCCTCCCCGACACTGCTCACCCCCCTCCCTGACTCTGCACCCCCCCTCTCCAACACTGCTCACCCCCCTCTCCAACACTGCTCACCCCACTCCCCAACACTGCTCACACCCTCCACGACACTGCTCAACCCCCTCCCCGATACTGCTTAACCCCCTCACCGACACTGCTCACCCTCCTCCCCGACACTGCTCATCCCCTCCCCGACACTGCTCACCCCCCTCCCCAACACTGCTCACCCCCCTCCCCAACACTGCTCACCCCCTCCCCGACACAGATCACACCCCTCCCCAACACTGCTCACCCCGCTCCCTGACACTGCTCACCCCGCTCCCTGACACTGCTCACCCCGCTCCCTGACACTGCTCACCCCCCTCCCCAACACTGCTCACCCCCGTCCCCAACACTGCTCACCCCCCTCCCCAACACTGCTCACCCCGCTCCCTGACACTGCTCACCCCCCTCCCCAACACTGCTCACCCCCGTCCCCAACACTGCTCACCCCCCTCTCCAACACTGCTCACCCCCCTCCCCAACACTGATCACCCCCCACACCAACACTGCTCACCCCCCTCCCCAACCACGGCTCACCCCCCTCTCCAACACTGCTCACACCCATCCCCGACACAGCTCACCCCCCTCCCCGACACTGCTCACTTCCCTCCCCGACACTGCTCGTCCCCCTCCCTGACTCTGCACCCCCCCTCTCCAACACTGCTCACCCCCCTCTCTAACACTGCTCAACCCTCTCCCCGACACTGCTTAACCCCCTCACCGACACTGCTCACCCCCCTCCCCAACACTGCTCACCCCCCTCCCCAACACTGCTCACCCCCGTCCCCAACACTGCTCACCCCCCTCTCCAACACTGCTCACCCCCCTCTCCAACACTGCTCACCCCCCTCCCCAACACTGATCACCCCCCTCTCCAACACTGCTCACACTCATCCCCGACATTACTCACCCCGCTCCCTGACACTGCTCACACCCCTCCCCGACACTGCTCGCCCCCCTCCCCGACACTGCTCGCCCCCCTCCCCGACACTGCTCGCCCCCCTCTCCGACACTGCTCGTCCCCCTCCCCGACACTGCTCACGCCCCTCTCCAACACTGCTCACCCCTCTCTCTAACACTCCTCCCCCCCCAACACTGCTCACCCCCCTCTCCAACACTGCTCACCCCATCCCCGACACTGCTCACGCCCCCCCCCCGACACTGCCCACCCCTCCCCTGACACTGATCACCCTTGTGAGGAGATCTCAGCTATCTGTAAGAATAATAGGGTGGTTATGGTAGGGGATTTTAACTTTCCAAACATCAACTGGGACTGCCGTAGTGTTAAAGGTTTAGATGGAGAAGAATTTCTTAAGTGTGTACAAGACAATTTTCTGATTCAGTATGTGGATGTACCTACTAGAGAAGGTGCAAAACTTGACCTACTCTTGGGAAATAAGGCAGGGCAGGTGACTGAGGTGTCAGTGGGGGAGCACTTTGGGGCCAGCGACCATAATTCTATTCGTTTTAAAATCGTGATGGAAAAGGAAAGATCAGATCTAAAAGTTAAAGTTCTAAACTGGAGAAAGGCCAATTTTGACGGTATTAGGCAAGAACTTTCGAAAGCTGATTGGAGGCAGGTGTTCGCAGGTAAAGGGATGGCTGGAAAATGGGAAGCCTTCAGAAATGAGATAACAAGAATCCAGAGAAAGTATATTCCTGTCAGGGTGAAAGGGAAGGCTGGTAACTATAGGGAATGCTGGAAGACTAAAGAAATTGAGGGTTTGGTTAAGAACAAGAAGGAAGCATATGTCAGGTATAGACAGGTTAGATCGAGTGAATCCTTAGAAGAAGATAAAGATAGTAGGAGAATAGATAAGAGGGAAATCAGGAGGGCAAAACGGGGACAGGAGATAGTGTTGGCAAATAGAATTAAGGAGAATCCAAAGGATTTTTACAAATATATTAAGAACAAAAGGGTAACTAGAGAGAGAATAGGGCCCCTCAAAGATCAGCAAGGTGGCCTTTGAGTGGAGCCACAGAAAATGGGGGAGATACTAAATGAATATTTTGCATCAGTATTTACTGTGGAAAAGGATATGGAAGATATAGACTGTAGGGAAATAGATGGTGACAGCGTGCAAAATGTCCAGATTACAGAGGAGGAAGTGCTGGATGTGTTGAAACAGTTAAAAGTGGATAAATCCCCAGGACCTGATCAGGTGTACTAGCCATTTGGATACAGAACTGGCTCAAAGGTAGAAAACAGAGGCTGGTGGTGGAGGGTTGTTTTTCAGACTGGAGGCCTGTGACCAGTGGAGTACCATAAGGATCGGTGCTGGGCCCTCTACTTTTTGTCATTTACATAAATGATTTGGATGCGAGCATAAGATGTACAGTTAGTAAGTTTGCAGATGATACCAAAATTGGAAGTGTAGTGGACAGCGAAGAGGATTACCTCAGATTATAACAGGATCTGGACCAGATGGGCCAATGGGTTGAGAAGTGGCAGATGGAGTCTAATTCCGATAAATGCAAGGTGCTGCAATTTGGGAAAGTAAATCTTAGCAGGACTTATACACTTAATGGTAAGGTCCTAGGGAGTGTTGCTGAACAAAGAGACCTTGGAGTGCAGGTTCATTGCTCCTTGAAAGTGGAGTCGCAGGTAGATAGGATAGTGAAGGCGGCGTTTGGTATGCTTTCCTTTATTGGTCAGAGTACTGAGTACAGGAGTTGGGACTCATGTTGCGGCTGTACAGGACATTGGTTAGGCCACTGTTGGAATATTGCATGCAGTTCTAGTCTCCTTCCTATCGGAAAGATGTTGTGAAACTTGAAAGGGTTCAGAAAAGATTTACAAGGATGTTGCCAGGATTGGAGGATCTGAGCTACCGGGAGATGCTGAACAGGCTGGGGCTGTTTTCCCTAGAGTATCGGAGGCTGTGGGGTGACCTTATAGAGGTTTACAAAATTTGAGGGGCATGGATAGGATAAATAGACAAAGTCTTTTCCTTGGGGTCGGGGAGTCCAGAACTAGAGGGCATAGGTTTAGGGTGAGAGGGAAAAGATATAAAAGAGACCTAAGGGGCAACTTTTTCACACAGAGGGTGGTACGTGTATGGAATGAGCTGCTAGAGGATGTGGTGGAGGCTGGTACAATTACAACATTTAAGAGGCATTTGGATGGGTATATGAATAGGAAGGGTTTGGAGGGATATGGGTCGGGTGCTGGCAGGTGGGACTAGATTGGGTTGGGATATCTGGTCGGCATGGACGGGTTGGACCAAAGAGTCTGTATCCATGCTGTACATCTCTATGATTCTATGACTCTATCTTTAGAGTTCTTAGGCAATTGATGCTGAATAAACTGGAAGCTGCTGTGTTTACATGCATTTTAATGAAGCTTTACAACCTTCAAGTGAAGAGCTAAGGGTTAATAGTTCAGCACATCATAAAAAAAGACAGAGAAAAAGAAGCGGCGATTGCCTAGTTACAGTGTACATGGGTATATTGATAGGCAGAACAATCTAGTAGGCAAAAATGAGGACTGCAGATGCTGGAGATCAGAGACAAGATTAGAGTGGTGCTGGAAAAGCAGAGCAGGTCAGGCAGCATCCGTGGAGCAGGAAAACTGACGTTTTGGGCAGGATCCCTTCATCAGAAATGAGGCTGAAGGGCTCCTGCCCAAATCGTCAACTCTCCTGCTCCTCGGATACTGCCTGACCTGCTGTGTTTTTCCAGCACCACTCTAAGCTTGTCTCAGAACAATCTAGTAAACAGTTGTACTTGGTATGAAGTATTAAATGCTCTGGTCAGATGTCCTGCAAAACAGAAATTGCTAGAAATTAAGGGAATACAGAAGAACCTTGATTATCCGAAGGATACAGGCAGGGAGTATTTCATTTGTTTAATCAAATTCTGGATAATTGAATGCCGGATAACATAGTTTAGCCAAGCATTGTGACCCTGTAATCTTGCCGGATAATCGAGGTTCGTCTGTATGTGTTTGTTCTGAAGTTAAAGCAATAATAAGTTTAGTTTGTTGAATATGCTTCATGCGCACATTACCAAAAAAAAAGCATCTAGTGAGCACATAGAAATTTGCCAAAAGGAAACTGGTCATGCCAGCCTGAGTAAGAAGCCCCAGTGTAGAGATAGTGGTAAATCTTCACTGACATTTGAAGCTGTAAGGATGTTCATGAGGAGAAAGGGTATTGTGAGCTTAAATCTCTCTCTGCCATTTGAAATGAAACCTTTTCAACTTTTTGGTCTAGTATCATGAAAGTAATGTTTTTTGTTTCTTATTTAATAAATGTTTTACTCTATGTTAAAAGTGGTGGACACTTGTGAATAGGCTCAGTAATAGAACTCCATGGTTTTAAAGAAACAAGTGTTATGAACAGATTCCTTTCTAAGTTCCTCAACTTATTACAGTTCCAGATAGATACACAAATCATCAATCTCTCAGGAAAGGGAAGATGAATTAGCTCCCCTTCTTTAATGACCCTCCCCCTTAGTTGATCACAACAAAGTTAGTTGTAAAAAAGTCCCTCCCTTATGGATGCCTTTCTCACAGACAAAATGAATTGTGCTTTTAAAAGCAGCCAATTCAACTAGGTTTTCTTGAATTAACAAGAATCAGTTAATTAGTAATTAAATGCAAGTAGAAATAGTAACACAACAAATATACAGACAGATTAGGAACAAGAAGTGAATCCTAAAAGAGACAAAATGTAAATGTTGTACAGATCAGTTTCTCTGGATTATTCACGAACAATAGGTAGTGGAATGTTAATAGCTGAACAGTCAAATTTGGGATTCCTGGATTTTGCAGGTTAGTTGAAATTCTTTTGTTTGTTTCTACCTGACAGTAGTTGGCTGGCAAGAGAGTCAGGGCAACAGAGTCAGAGCAAGAGAGTACTTTTGTGGCTCTATTTTGCTTCACTGGCTAGCTAGCTACCCAACTTCTATTACACAGAGCAAGAGAATCATTTTACCAGCAATGCAGGGGTCACTAGTGGATGGGTCTTCAACTGTGACCTCCACAGGACACTAGTACTTAAACCTAGGCCAGTGCACATAGGTGCCTCAGTTGAGTAGAACACCTTTTTACACACAAGCCAAGGTTGTGGTCAGTCTTAAATTCCCTTCCTTTGTATATTCCTGGAGGCAAAACACAAAAGAACCCTACAAGAGGTCGTTTTCTGCTCAGTGATGGAGTATAATCGTCCCCCTTGTTATCACTTCCTGTTATTACTCTCTCTCTCTGTTTGATGTTTCTCTGACACTCTACAGGTGTGTCATTACAAGAGGAAAGTGCTGACAGTCGTAGAATGTGACATTGCTGATGATGAAAGGAAGCATGTAATAAAATTTTATAGGAGGAACTTTGATAATCTTAAGGTGGTCACACATCAATACTCAAGATAGCAGTCAAGGACCAAAAATATGTACCTGGATATTATAATCATCTGCTTTGTAAGTGATTTGATATTGTGAGTAGGCAAGTGCGCGGGTGCTGCATTTGATTGAGTACAATAATTTGAGATAAATGGAGTCACCAGAACTACTAATTGTAACTGGATATCAATCATCATCAAACAGGTGTATACTTTTGATTGGTATTTGTAAACTATTCTCAAGATAACATAAAGGTATAAAAACTTATGTGAGGTATTGTTTGGAAAGTCTGTTTGTCACATGGTATGCCTTCCTTGCATATGCTTGAATAAAAATCAATGTGAAGAAATTTCTGGTCAGTTACAGAGACCCAGGGAGCTGGATAACTGAAGGTTCATATAACATCGCTGAATTTATATCTACAGTCATTTTTAAAACCTGCAGTAGTCATCTATTTAAAAAAAAACACATTTTGGAATTAAAAGTTAAAACTTTTATACTCCTTTGGATTCTGGCTCCTTGCCTTGTCACAAGGTTAGTTGTAATAAGCCAGATTTCTCTCTGGAATCTTTTGTCCAGTATTAATATTATCTGGTGTCATACCACAATGTTTAAAAAAAAGCCATGAATCATTATTTCTGACAGGAGAAAATAATACTCACACATGTGATGACAAGATATTCTTCAGGAAAAAGTGAGATTATTTTATTCATGAGTATTGCTGCAAATGGGATTTTTCCCAAAATTTATGGTCCAGTGAACACAGTCTGAAAACAGTGGGAGAAATGGATCATGATATTTGCTGTTGCTTCTAGATCTATTTCTCAGCATTGCTATCACATCAATGTTTCATAAGCAAATTCTTATACTGTGAAAAGCACACTCTGAGATATTGCCTTTCAAAGATACTTTGGATTTCTACACAGTTCAATCTTCTTTAGTCTTTTGTGTGTAATATATGTTACAATTTTAGATTCCCCCTCTTTTGGAATTCAGAACACAAATGTACTTTGAAGAGTTATGCAAATTGCACGTCAGCACAAATTATACATTTTCAAGAAATCTGTCAATCATTATCACTAATCAAGATCAAAACATTAAGTATCCCCAGGTTATTAATACATAAATGGTAACTGGCATCTGAGTCATCAGTTCTGATTTAAAATATTCAGATTTGATATCCAAGAACTTTTTACAACCCCAGCACACCCAAAGCACTTCACAGTACATGAAGTACTTTTGAAATGAGGCCACTGTCATAATGTTGAAACAGCAAGTTCCCACAAATAGCAATGTGATTACTGAACAGATTATCTGTTTTAGTTTTATTGAATGATAAATGTTACTGGAACCACTGACTCTTCAAAATAACATCATGGGCTTCAATCCCCTTATTGGTGAAATATCTCCGCAAAAGCACAGGATCTCCGACGGTCAAATATTGCCTCAGTTCTGTGCTGAAGTATCTTACTAAAGGATGACTTTTCTGGAGTCCAGTCCCTCAAGAGGGACTTAGATCCACAAGCTCTGGCTTTGGGGCAAATGCGCAGATGCTGAAACAAGGCTGGATGTCTCCACATCATTTCCTGTTAAATATCCAAAGTCACAGAGAAATGTAAGAGTCCAACTTTGTCCCACAACATAGTTGAAGTGTTCTACCCAAATTCTGAATGTAGATGACTTTGTGACCATCCACAGTACTCGGATGGAGGCCATCTTTCTCTTTACAGATTCTTGTAGATCTGGCTACCATAGGCCCTTTGAGTTCATGTCACCTACCTACAGCATTTCTAAGGAACTTTGCCACAAAACATAAATCATCCATTGTCTGTAGACCACCGTGGATTTTTTTTATTCATCATGCTTGGTGATCAGACCAGATACTTTGATCAGCTGGAAATATATTCAGAAATCTGGGCCTTAATATCAAATGATAAATATCCGAATAATCAGTTATATCTTTAGGTTCTAGCCACAAGCACTTAGGTTTTCTGCCTCAATAAACATTTATTTGTTGATAGAATACATTGTTCTTGAGTATGGCATATTATTGCACAATGAATGTGTCATGGAATTGATATGCAGGATAAAGTCAAATTTCAAACAGAAAACATACTCTGTTCATTTAATATGAGGTGTTCAGGTGTGGGCCTTTGAGTGCGACGTGTTTTCCATCAATGAAACAAATAAACACAAATTAAATAAAAGGTAGGAGATCCACTCTTGAAGGATTGTCACCTAAACACCTCCCTTTCCCACCTCAATCTCTTCCCTGGATGCAAGGGTTGTGACAATTGCATATTATTTAACAGATAAGTAGTTAATAGTTTTGTGTGAAGAGTCAGGCTTGTGAGAGTATTGCCTGATATAAACAATAATAGAAGTCTGTCAGACATAATGAAGACCCAGATTCCAAAGGGATTGACACAGTCAGTAAATTGATCACAAGGAATTGAGTCTGTCAATAGTCTTTAATATGAACGACAGCACAGCCTTGGCACGTATAGAAGTCTTTGTTCTGTGGCTAGAAATAGCCACAGATAAATCTCTCTGCATTAACGGTCTAAAATGATTAATATAAACCATAATAACCATAAAATACAAACTCATGCTAAAGACCCACAAGAATACTTTTTCAGCTGCAGTACTATTTTAATTGGTCCCTTTGAGTCACTTCATTTTTGCTGATTGTGAGTGAAAGTTGTGAGCTTACTTTACCGTAAATGAATACCTCGAGTGAAATGACGTTCTGTCTTCAGTAGAGTGGATACGCTTGCAACAAGGCATAACATCAGAGCACAAATATGATAATGTAATGGTTAAATTACCAAACTAGTCATTCTGAAGCCTGGATTGAGTAGTCTAGTTATGTAAATTTAGTCACCAACAGCACATGTTTGAGAATTTGAATTCATTTTTTAAAAAACTGTTCGATAGAAGTGAATTGGTGTGGTACACTCCCAATAAGTTTGCACGTTGGAGTTCATATTTGAAAAAACAACAGTCCTTGTTTCAATGCATTAATGGGCTCAAACATGTGCCTGATGAAGGGCTTTTGTCCGAAACGTTGATTTTCCTGCTCCTCGGATGCTGCCTGACCTGCTGTGCTTTTCCAGCACCACTCTAATCTTGACTCTCAGATCCAACGTCTGCAGTCCTCACTTTTGACTAAAATGTGCCTCTCCAATGATGAACTTGGTGGTGAGGGTCGTTTAACCAAGTGCAAGGATGGTGAGCAAGGTCGTGCCACCTTCCTGACCCCATAACCCCTCCCCCACCTTTAGATCTGTGGCAGAAATGCCAATAGATGGCTTTCCAGCCTAGTTGCATCTAAGTGCTAAAGTGCTGGTATTCACCTAGTGGACGGCAGGGGAGCTTGATATGAAGGAAGCAGCACAGAGAAATGCTGGGGGCAGGAGTGGAAATCCCTTCTTCAAAGACACTTGATTAATGCTTGATTGAGGGACCTGGGCCCAGGAAAGGCTTTCTGCTGATAGCCAATTTGCTGCCCTTGCTGCCAACTCTTTATCCAATCTGTTCCTGTACCGCAATTATCTTCTTGCCATCTTGGACATGTTGCCTTGGGCTCTCCTCGATCTGAAGCCTCAGGGGAGTGTAGTGCCAGCAGCAACCACCTCTCTTTTTTTGTGGCATTCCTGAATAGAGAGGAGCTGACAGCTTCTAATTGTCTAGGAGCTCCTGGTTAGGCAATCCTTCTATCCTTGGGGCCCTTGATCCTGGGGCAAGGGCAGCTGTTAGCTGCTAACTGCCTGATTCTTCACCTGACACCCTTTGCTTCCACAAGATTCTGCCCAATCATGCATCAGTACGGGAGAAATGTTCATATCAAGGATAAAAAGACAATATTTACAATAATCCTATATAATTCTGGTAATGCAAATTATAAACACAAAGTGCAGATTAATTTAAAATATTACTAACAAGAAATTATCCCAGCAGCATCATCAACATTCTTCCCTCCATTCTAAAGACAGAAGGCAGGACTGAGACAATTACATGTTGATCAGCCCATTCACACTTACTTGATTAATGGAGCAACGCCTGCCCACAGTCTTATAGGCAACATCCACGCTTGGGCTAATCATAAACAGACAACATTTGCTTCACACAAGTATCAAGCAATGCTATTTCCAACAACAAAAGCATAAATATAACCAGAAATACAACGTTTCAAAGGACACGTTTGGAACAGACGTCATAAGATACTTCTTTGCACAGAAGATCATCAAAAACTCCATAGCCAAGGAGGATTGTTGGGCCTAAGCGTCATTGGGTTGATGTAATAAACTATTTTATGCCACAAAACTGGAAGAATGTACGGTTATTATTCTAGAAAGATTAAACATGAAAAAAAGTCAAAGAATCTTCTTCATTCAATCTTATGATTGTATCACTGCCTTCTCCAGTGGGAGCAGAACTTGTGGTGCAGTGATCATGTCAGTTTGTATGTAGTAGATGCTTTGAATTCATGTCTCATGCCCATGGTTTGTTAACCATTGCAAGTAGTGTTCATGATACAGTTCAACAAACTGATGAACAGCTTTGGAATCTTTCCATACTATTCCCAAAGGGGAAAAAAATGAAGAAATGCTTAAAAAGAAACTTGCAGGAAGCAAAGCTTCTATTGATACAGTTCTTACTGCTAGTTCAAATACTACTGTGACTTGCTTTATCATAAATAATGGCCAAAAAATATTTTTCAAATAGTAGAACTGTAGAAATATTTTTTCAGATTTAATTTAACTGCACACACTAAGGTTACAAACGAAAAGCCATCTCTTTATGTTGTACAACAACATTAGTAAAAGCAGGAAGTTAATTTGCAAACAAACGTATTCATGGTTAACTTTCTCTTTGTATTGGTTATATTAATAGTGCTTAATTTATTTTTGACAACTTATTAATTTACGGGATTCTGTTATTATCTAAAGAAAAGTCTTACTGCCTTAGGGTAAAGGGAAGACGTTTTAGAACGGAAATAAGGAGAAACTTCTTCAGCCAGAGAGTGGTGAATCTATGGAATTCATTGCCACCAAAGGCTGTGGAGGCCAGGTCATTGAATGTATTTAAGGCTGAGATAGGTAAGTTCCTGAGTATCAAGGGTTACAGGGAAAAAGTGGGAGAATGGAGTTGAGAAACTTAGCAGCCATGATTGAATGGCAGAGCAGACTCGATGGGCTGAATGGAATAATTTCTGCTCCTAAGTCTTTTGGTCTTATGGACTTAAGGACTTGAAATGTTAACAGTGTTTTTCTTTCTCTATCAATACTGCCACACCCGCTGAGTTTCTCCAGCATTTTCTGTGCTTGTTTCAGAATTCCAGCATCTGCAGTATTTTGCTTTTGTTCCAATGTTATTTGTTTGATGTGAAGGAACTACCCTCCATTTGTCTTCTTCCTGTCGTCCTGTTTTCATAGTTGTAGCTTTATTTGCAAACTGGAGCCTAATTAGAGAAGAATCCTCTAAGCAGGCAACTTTACAGTTCATAAAATTGTACAATTAATTGGAAGAACATAGAATATTTCAACTACTCCCCAAAAATGGCATTCTTTCTGAGACTGTGTAACGATTTACAATCCAGGATGTTCAACTTTTCTTCATCATTGTTGACTGATAGCTATCTGAATTATCGGTGGTATCTGCCTGCTTTGTTTTGCGTGCTACAACAAACAAGATCTAGATTTCTATTTAAACCAGATCAGTTCTAATCCACATATCTTGTGATTCTGATGTGTTCATCTTACTGATTGTTATCCTTTCTAGTTCTCATACAAACAAGAAATATTGTCACTTAAGCATTAGTGCAGGAATCAATATGATGGCAATTCCATATCCCATTAAACCTAAGACCACAAAAATAAAACTGATACTGCTTGGGTTTTATTTAAGAGCTCCCTTGTAGGTATTGTGCTGCTGAAGGTCTACGCAACACCAGGCTCAGAATGATTGGCGGCAGATCGTATTCATGCTACATAAATGCCAGGCAATGAACATCCCAAATCAGGGAAAGTCTAAGCACAGCCCCCTTGATGTATAATGGCAGCACCATAATTGAATCCTGCATCAATATTCTGGGACTCCACATTAATCAGAATCTTTGATTAAAAGCAAAATAGTGCAGCTGATGGAAATGTGAAACTAACCCAGAAAATGCTGGAGAAACTCAGCAGGTCTGGCAACATCTGTGGAATGAGAAAGACAAGTATGTTTCAAATTTGGTATAACTTCTTCAGAACAATTAGAGTTGAAACATTAACTACTACATTGCAGTTTTCTGATGTTGTAATGAACTAAGAAGAAGCAAATGAGGACTGCAGATGCTGGAGATCAGAGTCAAAAAGTGTGGTGCTGGAAAAGCACAGACAGTCAGGCAGCATCCGAGGAGCAGGAGAGTTGATGTTTCAAGCATAAGCTCTTCATCAGAAACTAAGAAGAAATCAACCATGATGGAACACAAAACCATCTGAATACTTTTTCAAATACAGAAGAACCTCAATTATCCGAATGACATAGGCAGGGAGTATTTTGTTCAGATAATCAAATGCCAGATAACACAGTTTAGCCAAGCATCGAGACCTTGCAATCTTGTTCAGATAATCCAAAATTCAGATAATCAATATTGGAATAATCAAAGTCCCTCTGTAAAAACCAAAAATACTGTTAGAGTTAACTGTGATTTCTCTCCAAAGATGCTGCCAGGCTGGCTGCGCTTTTTGAGCATTTTCTGTTTTGTTTCTAAATATGTTTTCATCCAATACTATTTTAGTAAACTTTTCTTTTTAACAAATATTTGTATAACTTGTCTGCTACATATCAAAGTATCAATCACTGCAGTTTCTCACTGTATCTTTTACTGATATTCTAACTGTGTTTGAGTCAGCTGATCTGCAGCAATCTTAAAACTGGATTTGTCCAAAGGATTCAACATAGTGCATTGAATCTCTATGTGTAATAGTTTGAAAGAGTTTTCAATATTTCATTTGATCTTTTAAGATTTAGTTTTGTAGAGCCATACAGGAGACTGGAGAATAAAATTATAACCCAGGGAATAAAAGGGACTATAGCCACATGGAGACAAAATTGGTCGAGTCATATGAAACAAAAAGCAATGATTATTTTTTCAACTGAGAAAGGATTATAACAGAGCTTTCCAGGGATAGTGTTAGAACTCTTATTTTTTCTGATATACATTAATGACCTTGTCATTGACTTACAGAGAATGGTTTCAAAACCTGTGGAAGATAAGAAACATGGAAGCATTATGAATGGAGGAGGTGTAGAAATTTAAAAGAACAGATTAGTGGAATAGGTGGACACGTGGTAAGCGAAATGTAATGCAGAGGAGTGTAAAGTGATTAATTTTATTTGGAAGAACATGGAAAGGCAATATCAAATAAGAAGCACAATTCTAAAGCAGATGCATGGCCAGAGAACAATGCACAAGTTATTGAAGATGGCATGATAGGTTAACAGTGTGGTGAATAAAGTATACAGTATCCTGAGTTTTATTAGCACGGACATAGAGTACAGGAAAAAAGAGGTTTTGCTGAACTTACGCAAGACACTTGTTAGACCTCAGTTAGAGTACTGTGTTCAGTTCTGGGCATAAAATTTCAGGAAAAAGTGGTGAAGTCATTAGAAACAATGCAAACAAATTTCATAAGAATGGTTTCACGGATGAAGAATTTCATTTATGTAGATAGAATGGAGAGGTTGAGACTCTTCCTTTAAAGAGAAGTTTGAGAGTCAATTCTCAAAATCATGAGGGACCTGGACAGAGTGGCTAAGGAAAGATTGTTCCCACTGCTGGCAGGGCTGTGATTGAGGAGTCACTAGATTTACTGTGATTGCCAAGAAATGCAATAGAGACATGAGGAGAATCCTTTCCATCAACAAATGGCAAAGAGGTAGAATACACCACCTGAGAGTGGGTGGAGGCAGGTTTAATTCAGGTTTTCAAGAGGCAAGTGGATTATTAACTGAAAAAGAAGAATATGCAGGGCCATTTGGAGAAGGCAGGGAGTGGCACTAGGTGCATCACCCATTTGAAGAAACGTTAGATTTGACTAGCAGAATGACCATCCACTTTGCTCTAACACTTCGAGGAATCTGTGAAAGCTGAACATGTAATATTTCCCACTAGCAACTTTCAGCGAATCAGTTACCTGTATTCTCTGAGAAAATCAGGCATAAGATAACTCACTGAATCGAAATCGACGTTTCGGGCAAAAGCCGTTCATCAGGAATAAAGGGAGTGAGCCGGTATGAAGGGCTTTTGCCCGAAACGTCGATTTCGCTGCTCCTTGGATGCTGCCTGAACTGCTGTGCTCTTCCAGCACCACTAATCCAGAATCTGGTTTCCAGCATCTGCAGTCATTGTTTTTACCTCACTGATTCGAGCTAGTTCTCATCAATTAGGATTTGTAAATGCACCACTCAGTGAAGTCTGTTTAATCTATATCATTTGGCCATAAACTGGTCTGATTTACCTCTGCATTCACATGATTTGTCTTAGAAACAACTTGTCACTTGACTCCATGGATAACTCATTATTGATCTAAGAATGTTGACACATTAACCTAGTGTAATTTATTTCTCCTTGTACACCAGAATTGTATTTAACTTCTTTCCATTATGCAATTTACATCAATACTATCACCCTCTCTGACCAGCTTCATAGGCTATACAAAACATAAAACTAACAACCTATTTTCCTCAGAACTCAATTTCTAACCTATCCTCTTCATTAAGAATATCTGCTTCCACCTCTCAGTCCATCTGCTGCTGAAACCCTCATCCATGAATTTGAACCTGCAAACTCAACTATTTTAATGCTCCCCTGACCAAATCTATATCCACTATCCTCCACAAAATTCAGTTCATTCAATATTCTGTTTTCTGTATCCTATCTTACACACTTAGTATACCTGTTCTTCCCACCTTACATTACTTCCTGGTCCTTTAATGTCTCAAGTTCATTCTTCACTCTTTGCTAATCTGTAACCTCTTTTAGCCCTACAATCCTTTAACTATTTGATGTTAAAATCCTCTGTGTTTTATACTTTACCTTAACAGGGCAGCACGTGGTTAACACTGCTGTCTCACAGCGTCAGGGACCCAGGTTCAAATCCAGCCTTGGGCGACTGCCTATGTGGAGTTTGCACATTCTCCCTGTGTCTGTGTGGGTGCTCTGTTTCCTCCCACAGTCCAATGCTCTACAGGCTAGATGGATTAGCAATGCTAAATTACCCATAGTATCCAGGGATGTGTAGGCTAGGTGAATTACCTATTGAAAATGCAGGGTTGCAGGGATGGGGTGGGGCTGGATGGGATGCTCTTTGGAGTGTCAGTGCAGACCCGATGGGCCAAACGGCCTGCTTCCATACTGTAGGGATTCTATGATTCCACGTGTTCAGACAACTAGACCCATATCCTATCTCGAAAGTTCACAACCTCTTTTTCTTCCTCATTTTCTTTATTTTCACCCAGCTTGGGTATCCATTTTGACTAGTTGCTTTTTTTTACAAAGTGCTTTAGGCTATTTTTAATAATAAAAGGTATTTATTCAATGCATGTTGTTATATTAGCTTGTGCACTCAAAAACAAAGATGGAATTTCACCTGCTGTCAAGAGAATAGGGTCCATAATCAGTTTATAAACACTTCATTTATCAGTTGTCTGGCTGACTGATGATATTAAAAAAGCATGCTCAGAAAATGAAAGATATGAAAATGGACAGGAGACAAAGAAAATGCTGCAGTAAGAACTAAACAACAATGCACTCTCTTCACGTACTGTGTTCTGCTTGAAGCAGTCATAATTATGAATAAAAATCCTGCTTAAGTGCAAAATTAATTTAAAAATGTCTTAAATCCTAGATTAATTTGTAATAATACTATGTTAAATTATTTACTGAAATATCTGTTAGGTTTTTAATTATGAATCTTCAATGGTATTGAGAATTTGTATCATACAAGCAACAGTAGGGAAATTGAGGTTCATGCCTTGATAAATTCATTTTATTTAGATTTTGTTGCCATCCCAATTAAAGATATTTGAATATGCTCTAATACAGACCTGAAAACTGCACTAAAAACAGAAATCTGGGTTGACTTGATGATGTGTAAAAGCAGGAGTTTATGATAGACTGACAGGGAAGCTCTGCTTTTGAATAGCACAACAGCAGTGTTTGCAACCAGTTGTGATCCGAGTGTTGTGCTGGTCTGACACTCTGTATACCTCTGGAGTTTAAGCAGTCAGTTATGGTGGGAGACATGGCTGGAGCCACTTAATTGTGGGAGAGCTCCTCCATTTGTTTCCTTGTGGCAGCAGAAAAAATTACCTCGAATAAGTTAGAGCACAGAAAGGGCTGGCAGTGAATTCCCTGTCACAAGCAGCGGGAGGCCAATAGAGTTTATTAATGACCAGTTGACACCCATTATCCCTCAACCCACTGCAAGATTTGGTGTCCCTGGGATTAAATGGATGCTCCTGGGCCTTCCCACATCTCAGAATGCTTCCCAGCAAAACCACTCAGCTTTTCTTTATTGATTCATGGCTTTTGGGTGTTGCTGGTTAAACCAGCAGGTCTTTTTTTGCCCATCTGTAATTGCTCTGAAGAAGCTGGGGGCAAGCTGCCTTCTTGAACCTTGCGGAATAGGAAGAGAGTTTCAGGATTTTCACCCAGTAGCACTGAAGGAATGTAATATATTTCCAAGCCAGGATGATCTGTGGCTTGGAGGGGAATTTGCAGGTGGTAGCACTCTTGTGTATCTGTTGCCTTTGTACTTCTAGATGGTAGTAATCAATAGTTTTGAAAGTGGTGTCTAAGGAGCATTAGTAACTTACTGCAGTGCATCTTGCAGGTACACACTGTTGCCATTTGCAGTTAGTGGTTAAGTGAATGGATATTGAAGGCGGTAGGTGGGGTTCCAATCAAGCAAGCAATTTTGTCTTAGATGGTGTTGAGCTTCTTAAATGTTGTTGGAGCTGCATCCTTCCAAACAACTGGAGAATATTCCTTTGCTAAATGACTTGTGTCCTGAAGATGGTGGACAGGAATTGGTGAATCAGGAGGTGAACTACTTGCTACAGAATTTCCAGTCTCAACCTGTTCAGCTTTTAGTCAGTGATAGCTCCCAGGATGTTGATAGTGTTTGCCATTGGCTTCCCACGTGATTACTGCTGATAGCTCATCTCAGCCTTTCCTGTGACCCTGACCTGGCCTTCACTTGCCTGTGGTCTGGTTGCTGCCCTGTCTTGGGCCTTGGGTGTCTGCAGTGCAGCTAGCAGCTATCTCTCCTCCTGATGTTCCTGTATGAAGAGTTGCTGGTCTCTAATTTGCCTGTAACTATCTTTGGGTGGGACCTCAGCAACTGGGAATCTCATCCATTTAGAACGCTCAGCAGCAGTTATGGTTAAGTGGCTGAGAGGTTTTACATTCCGTTGCACCTCCCCCATAGAAGGGCTCGTCAATTCTCCGAACGCTGGGGGATTTTGGTTTTGATTCTGATTTTTATTGTTTGCGCATTCAAGTACAAAAGTACAGCAGTTTAGTGAAAAGTATATATTGTCGCCGAACAAGGTGCTATCTTAGGTACAAGTTACTATGTATAGAATCTTAAGAACAAGGTAAAGAAAGAACAAAGTTAAATGTTAAACATTGCAGTGATTGCAGCACAGTGACACCTTCTTAATTTTGAGTAGAAAATAAAAAAGCTGAAAATTCAAACATCACAGTTTTACTTAAATGCTTAGCCACGGAGGGACCACACTTCAGCGAATTACCTTAAGACCAGAAGTCCACAGCGAGGCCTTGCCTGGCTGAGAGACTGTCACATACCGCTGAAAGATCACCATGCCAGGGCCTGGAGTCCGCCATGCTGGGCTGAGATCCCAACAACATGACAAAAATAAATTGCTGAAGTCGTTTGATTATCCCCCCTGCAACTGATAGGTATTCCTTGCCTGAAGTCTGACTAGTAAGTGTACAAGGAGTTGGCTATCATTTCTGAGCTGGAAACAGCTCCAAGCTTTGCAAAATGACTGTCATCATGTTGCAGCTGGACTC
The DNA here is from genome assembly GCF_037043375.1 of Chiloscyllium plagiosum. NCBI lineage: Eukaryota > Metazoa > Chordata > Chondrichthyes > Orectolobiformes > Hemiscylliidae > Chiloscyllium > Chiloscyllium plagiosum. The sequence continues at coordinate 45,351,031 of NW_028270146.1, forward strand.
CTCTATGCTCCTTGGAAGGTAGGTTTTGTGGCAGGTTTCACAATGAACCAATCATTTTGTTGCCCGTGTCCACCAGTCGCCTTCTGGAGCTTGTCCCTTCATAATGCTTATGTTTCCTCAGCATTAAAACCCAACTATGACTTCACCCTCTGGAAAGTTAAAACCCAGTCTATATTGGTCCCTTGCCTTGGCTACAGGTCTCTCATACCCAATGTCTCACCATGTACAGCTCCCAGTTTGTCTGTGAAATTGCTCTGTGTCAGTGCCTGAAATGTCAGTCAGAAGAATGAAATGAGGCACTGGTTTCCCTTCATCATCACTGTCTTCTTGTGCTTCCTCTAACATGCCTGACCAGAGTTACTTCTTAGATATCTGAGAAAAGAGAGGCTCCAGGCTAAGGCTCTGGTGCTGTGAATGGGACAAGGTAAGACTTACGCTATCTGACACTCGTAAATTAGAAGAGGCTGTCAAATAAGGGTGAGGTGAACGTGAGAACGGGGTTCAGTTACGAGGAAGCTGAAATAACTCCACAGGGGCTGGTACCCTGTCAGCAAGTCAGTCATTATTTATACATGGAGAGTCCTTGACATTGAACCAGCTCTCTCAGAGGCAACTCTCAGAGTGAACAGAATTTCTGATACTTCTATTTATATCTGTCAGCCAGGGCTCTCTGATTGGACCAGATTAACAGCCCCAATCAGGGCCTGTGGGGTCCACCTGTGCAGTCCACCTGTCTGACCTCATTACAATCAGTACAGAAGCCATCAACTTTAAGCAACGCAGGCTACCTACAGCTGATGCTAGCCGTTCACAGCTTTGGCCCCCTGCCAACCAACAGAGTAATCACAATGGCTGTGTGCTGAAATAATTTGAACAGCAGGCATCCTGAAGAAGCATACATTGCACTTGGTTTCAGCAGTATAAAATGTATTCAATACTGCCACCAAAAATCCTAACTAGACCCCAAGAAGAATCATCACTTTCAGGAATGGAAGTGAGAATTGTAAAGGAAAGTCAAGGTTTAGGCTGGCTCTTCTGTTTTATTATTTTATTGATTAATAAAATTGACAACCTTACTGTTATTAGACTAAACATTTTACTAATGTTATCTCTATCTCAAAACTCGCAAGTAGCAGAAAATACTGAAATTCCTGTTGATAATTTTTGATGTTAATCAGAATCTACTCACGGTTTTTATTATATTAATGATTTTCATCATATACTGGAGTGTTAACAATGATATCATCTTAAATCATTTTAGTGTTTAAAATTGCCAGCTAGTTACCCAAACACAGCAGGATATGAATCAATAACTTTTCAGTTATTCAGCTTAAAATGAATTGTTGCAGTTCGTTAGTTACTAAATGAGACCATTACTATGCTAATATATGTATATCACATCCAACTCACTGTTACCACTCACCAGACCATGTTCTAGATTAGAAACAAAAATCATTTTTTCAGAAAGAGAAAGAATATGAAGCATTTTGTCTGAGTCGTGGAGTCTGAACTTTACAAACAATTTAATGGTCACTATTTGTAGCCCTAAACATTGCTAAAAGGAGACAAGACGTAGATGTTTTTTGTCTTGCACTCATCGGAACTAGGACACAAGAAATATATCTGAACAAAATGGAGAGCAGCAAGTACAGTTAACTATCAAACTTAATTCTCAGACCAGGCAGGTAGATTCTGATTGGTCAGGGTGTTGCCATGGAAATGCAGTAGAGATTGATTGTCCGCATAGCCACCTTTTTAAAATAAAAAAATGTGCAATAGATCTACAACTTCCTTTTGCCGACATTAATCAGAGTCCTGTGTATAATGTACACAAATGTGCCATAATGCAAACCTGATTGATTATCTTAAATTGTTTTCAGGTGTGATTCTCAGCACAGTCCAAATTAATTATAAATGGTTTCCAAGAACATAGTCGCATCTAATGAGGCTGCAAGCTGGGGCTGGTTGAGCATGATCAGCATGCTGTCCACTGCAAATGGACAAGAGGATATGTTGTTTGATATGGTTTGCCAGTCATTGGATGTATGAACTACATAACTAGCATCATACTGGCACTGAAACTCATATCACATTACTCATTTGTGTGGTAGGCCAAACAACTTTTTGGCTTGATGACAACATTATTTTGGTAAATAAAACATTTAAATAATAAATAAAATGTTTAAAAATGGGTTTATTGCATAGTTGTGATCTGAGACAGTTAGTCATAAAGTCATAGAGTCCTACACGGAGACAGGCCCCTTGGCCCAAACTAGTCCATGCTGACCAAAATGTTCATCAACACTCACCCCATTTCCCTGCACTTGGTCCATATCCTTCTAAACCTTTCCTATCCATGTATTTGTCCAAATGCTTTTTAAATGTTGTTAATGTACCCGCCTCAACCACTTCCACTGGTAATTCATTCCACATGTGTACCACGCTCTGTGTAAAAAAGTTGCCCCTCGGATTCCCTTTTATTCTTTCCCCTCTAAACTTAAACGGATGCCCTCTAGTCCTCAATTCCCTGACTCTGGGAAAAAGACTGAGCGCATTCACCCTATCCATGCCTCTCATTATCTTATACACTTCTATAAAGGTCCCCCTTAGTCTCCTACGTTCTAAAGAAAAAAGTCCTAGCTTGTCCAAACTCTCCCTATAACTCAAACCGTTGAGGGCTGGCAACATCCTTGTAACTTTCTTCAGGGGTGACCAAAACTGAACATAATACTCCAAGTGCAGCCTCACCAACGTGCTGTACAACTGCAAAATAAAAAGTTACCCAATGCCCTGAAAAATGAAGGTCAGTGTGCCCAAAAGCCTTCTTCACTGCCCTGTCTACCTGTACCTCTTCTTTCAGAGAACTGTGCATCTGAACTCCAAGGTCCCTCTGTTCCACTACACTTCTTAAGGCCTCACCATTCACCATGAAACTCCTATCTTGTTTTGACTTTCCAAAATGCAAGATCTCATATTTACCTTTATTAAACTCCATTTGCCATTTCTCCCCCACTTCCCCAGATGATCAAAGTCCTGCTGCAATTCCTGATAACCTTCCTCACTGTTCTCAATACCTCCTATTTTAGTGTCATTTGCAAACTTACTAATCATGCCGGAGAGTGGGATACCTGTGGCCGAAGTGTGAGTTACCAGTGACCTGGGGCCAGATTGTGGGATACCAGTGACCTGGGGCCGGAGTGTGAGTTACCAGTCACCTGGGGCCGGAGTGTGAGATACCAGTGACCTGTGGCCAGAGTGTGAGTCACCAGTGACCTGTGGCTGGAGTATGGGTTACCAGTAACTTGTGGCCGGAGTGTGGGTTACCACTGACCTGTGGCCGGAGTGTGGGATACCAGTGACTTGTGGGTGGAGTGTGGGTTACCAGTGACCTGTGGGTGGAGTGTGGGTTACCAGTGACCTGTGGGTGGAGTGTAGGTTACCAGTGACTTGTGGGTGGAGTGTGGGTTACCAGTGACCTGTGGGTAGAGTGTGGGTTACCAGTGACCTGTGGACGGAGTGTGGGTTACCAGTGACTTGTGGCTGGAGTGTAGGTTACCAGTGACCTGTGGATGGAGTGTGGGTTACCAGTGACTTGTGGGTGGAGTGGGATACCAGTGACCTGTGGCCAGAGTGTGGGATACCAGTGACCTGTGGGCTGAGTGTGTGATAACAGTGACCTGGGGCTGGAGTGTGGGATACCAGTGACTTGTGGCTGGAGTGTGGGTTACCAGTGACCTGTGGACGGAATGTGGGTTACCAGTAACTTGTGGCCAGAGTGTGGGATACCAGTGACCAGGGGCTGAAGTGTGGGATACCAGTGACTTGTGGCCAGAGTATGGGATACCAGTGACCTGGGGCCGGAGTGTGGGTTACCAGTGACCTGGGGCCGGAGCGTGGGATACCAGTGATCTGTGGCCGGAGTGTGGGTTACCAGTGACCTATGGCCAGAGTGTGGTATACCAGTGATCTGTGGCTGGAGTGTGGGTTACCAGTGACCTGTGGGCAAAGTACGGCTTACCAGTGGCCTGAGGCCGGTGTGTGAGTTACCAGTGACTTGTGGCTGGAGTGTGAGTTACCAGTGACCTGTGGGCAAAGTATGGGTTACCAGTGGCCTGAGGCCGGTGTATGAATTACCAGTGACCTGTGGCCGCAGTGTGGGTTACTTGCGAACAGTTGCCAAGTGCGGAGCGTGGTGTCAGACTATGTGCTGGTTCCCTGTGCTAGTCTGCTGCGCAGAGCCTTTGGAGTGAGACTGTGATGTTTGTCTTTTTAACTTTGCTTCTTGTTTTTCTGACCTATGGATATCCAGGGTATTGACAATAGACAATAGACAATACATGCAGGAGTAGGCCATTCAGCCCTTCGAGCCTGCACCGCCATTCAATATAATCATGGCTGATCATTCCTAATCAGTATCCTGTTCCTGCCTTATCTCCATAACCCTTGATTCCACTATCTTTGAGAGCTCTATCCAACTCCTTCTTAAATGAATCCAGAGAGTGGGCCTCCACTGCCCTCTGGGGTAGAGCATTCCACACAGCCACCAATCTCTGGATGAAGACGTTTCTCCTGAGCTCTGTCCTAAATGGCCTACTCCGTATTTTTAAGCTGTGTCCTCTGGTTCGGCACTCACCCATCAGTGGAAATATGTTTCCTACTGCCAGAGTGTCCAATCCTTTCATAATCTTATACGTCTCAATCAGATCCCCTCTCAATCTTCGAAACTCAAGGGTATACAAGCCCAGTCGCTTCAGTCTTTCAGTGTAAGGTAATCCTGCCATTCCAGGAATTGACCTCGTGAACCTACGCTGCACTCCCTCAATAGCCAGAATGTCTTTTCTCAAATTTGGAGACCAGAACTGCACACAGTACTCCAGGTGTGGTCTCACCAGGGCCCTGTACAGCTGCAGAAGCACCTCTTTGCTTCTATACTCAATTCCTCTTGTTATGAAGGCCAGCATGCTATTAGCCTTCTTCATTACCTGCTGTACCTGCATGCTTGCCTTCATTGACTGGTGTACAAGAACACCCAGATCTCTCTGTACTGCCCCTTCACATAAATTGATTCCATTGAGGTAGTAGTCTGCCTTCCTGTTCTTGCTACCAAAGTGGATAACCATACATTTATCCACATTAAACTGCATCTGCCATGCATCTGCCCACACATCTAACTTGTAATCTCCTAATATCCTCATCACTTTTCACCCTGCCACCCAGCTTTGTATCATCAGCAAATTTGCTAATGTTATTGCTGATACCATCTTCTATATCATTAACATGTATTGTAAAAAACTGTGGTCCCAGCACGGATCCCTGCGGTACCCCACTGGTCACTGCCTGCCATTCCGAAATGGAGCCGTTTATCACTACCCTTTGTTTCCTATTAGCCAACCAATTTTCAATCCAATCTAGTACTTTGCCCCCAATACCATGCACCCTAATTTTACTCACTAACCTCCTGTGTGGGACTTTATCAAAAGCTTTCTGAAAGTTCAGGTACACTACATCTACTGGATTTCCCTCGTCCAACTTCATAGTTACGTCCTCAAAAAATTCAAGAAGATTAATCAAGCATGATTTCCCCTTCATAAATCCATGCTGACTCTGTCCTATCCTGTTACTACTATCCAGATGTGCAGTAATTTCATCCTTTATAATAGACTCCAGCATCTTTCCCACCACTGAGGTCAGATTAACTGGTCTATAATTTCCTGCTTTCTCTCGCACACCTTTCTTAAAAAGTGGTATAACATTAGCAACCCTCCAATCCTCAGGAACTGACCCCGAATCTATTGAACTCTGGAAAATAATCACCAACGCATCCACGATTTCCCGAGCCACCTCCTTCAGTACCCTGGGATGCAGACCATCAGGCCCCAGACACTTATCAACCTTCAGACCTAACAGTCTCTCCAACACCAAATCCTGGCAAATATAAATTCCCTTAAGTTCAGGTCCTTCAGCCTCTGTTACCTCAGGGAGATTGCTTGTGTCTTCCCAAGTGAACACAGATCTGAAGTACCCATTTAATTCCTCTGCCATTTCTTTGTTCCTAGTAATATATTCCCCTGTTTCTGTCTTCAAGGGCCCAATTTTTGTCCTAACCATTTTTTTGCCTTGCACATACCTAAAAAAGCTTTTACTATCCTCCTTAATATTCTTGGCCAGTTTACCTTCGTACCTCATTTTTCCTCTGCGTATTTCCTTCTTAGTAACCCTCTGTTGCTCTTTAAAAGCTTCCCAGTCCTCAGTTTTCCCACTTTGCTATGTTATACTTGTTCTCTTTTAACTTTATATGTTTCTTTACTTTCCTCGTCAGCCACGGCCGCCCATGCCTCCTCCTGGGATCTTTCTTCCTTTTAGGAATGAACTGATCCTGCAATTTCTGCATTATACACCGAAATATCCGCCATTGTTCCTCCACGGTCATCCCTGCTAAGGTATTGCACCATTGAACTTTGGCCAGCTCCTCCCTCATAGCTCCATAATTCCCTTTATTCAACAGAAGTACTGTCACTTCCGACTGTACCCTCTCCCTCTCAAATTGCAGATTGAAGCTTATTGTATTATGGTCACTACTTCCCAATGGCTCCTTCACTTCGAGGTCTCTGACCAATTCTGGTTTGTTACACAATACCAGATCCAGAATTGCCTTCTCCCTGGTCGGCTCCAGCACCAGCTGCTCTAAGAATCCATCTCTGAGGCACTCCACAAAGTCTCTTTCTTGTGGCCCAATACTATCCTGATTCTCCCAGTCTACCTGCATGTTAAAATCCCCCATAACAACTGTAGTGACATCTTTGCGACAGGCCAATTTCAGCTCCTGATTTAACTTACATCCGACATCCAGACTACTGTTTGGGGGCCTGTAGATGACTCCCAAGAGGGTCTTTTTACCCTTAGTATTTCGCAGCTCTATCCACACTGACTCTATATCCCCTGACTCTAGGTCCCCCCGCGCAAAGGACTGAATATCCTCCCTTATCAACAAGGCCACCCCACCCCCTCTGCCCGTCAGTCTGTCCTTATGATAACACGTGTAACCTTGAATATTCATTTCCCAGGCCCTGTCCACTTGAAGCCACGACTCAGTTATCCCCACAATATCGTATCTGCCAATTTCCAAAAGAGCCTCAAGCTCATCCATCTTATGTCTAATGCTTCGTGCATTCATGTATAGTATTTTTAATTTGTTACTGCTCTCACCCTTCCCATCAACCCTTATTTCACTCAACCTTACAGCATGATGCCTTTCTGAGTTTTCTGCCTCATTGATACAGTTGTCTTTCTTGACTTCTCTTGTTCTAACTTTCCCTTCAATTTCCTTTTTAAACATCCAGCTTGTCCCCTCCCCCCCGCTACTTAGTTTAAATGTAGCAGTGCTGCAGTAGAAAACCTGCCTGCCAGAATACTGGTCCCTAACCTATTGCTGTAATGTTACTTTCTTTTCTTCATTTCTCTATTCTGTAGCTCAGGAGTTTCCCTCGGTATTTTTCCCTCGGCCAGTGAGGAGCTACTTGATGACAAGGGCAAAAAAAATCTCATTTTGATCTGTGTGGAACAGTGAGATGGGACCTGGCCAGTGAGCAATAAGGGGCCTATTTTCATGTATTACCATCTCATTACTACCGGTCTCAGTTTATTAATATGCTGTTTCTCACGCTCCTAGCTCCTGGATAAAAATGAAATGGCAATAACTCCCGACATGAAAGTCAGAGTGGGTACCTGGATATCCAGCTCACCACTTGTTCCTCTGAAACTCCACGTTGGACACCTGGCACCAACATCTCAGGGCACACTCTATGCTCAGAAATCACACACATTCCCCCCCCCACCATCCATCAATAGATCCTGGCATCTGATGAGTACGAGTTTCCCGATATCTAAATGGAGTCAAGTTAAGTAAAGGGAAAGTGCAACGAGATCGAGGTGTTCTTGGACATCAGTCAATGAAAGCAAGCATGCAGGTACAGCAGGCAGTGAAGAAAGCTAATGGCATGGTGGCCTTCATAACAAGAGGAATTGAGTATAGGAGCAAAGACATCCTTCTGCAGATGTACAGGGCCCTGGTGAGACCGCACCTGGAGTATTGTGTGCAGTTCTGGTCTCCAAATTTGAGGAAGGACATTCTGGCTATTGAGGGAGTGCAGTGTAGGTTCACAACGTCAATTGCTAGAATGGTGGGACTATTATATGTTGAAAGATTGGAGTGACTGGGCTTATATACAGAGCTGAAAATGTGTTGCTGGAAAAGCGCAGCAGGTCAGGCAGCATCCAAGGAACAGGAGAATCGATGTTTCGGGCATAAGCCCTTCTTCAGTTATGGATGCTGCCTGACCTGCTGCGCTTTTCCAGCAACACATTTTCAGCTCTGATCTCCAGCATCTGCAGTCCTCACTTTCTCCTGGGCTTATATACACTTGAGTTTAGAAGGATTTGAGGGGATCTGATTGAGACATATAAAATTATTAAAGAATCAGACACTCTGGAGGCAGGAAGCAGATTTCTGCTAATGGGTGAGTCCAGAGCCAGAGGACACAGTTTAAAAATAAGGGGTAGGCCATTTCGAACAGAGTTGAGGAGAAACTTCTTCACCCAGACAGTGATGGATAAATGGAATGCTCTGCCCCAGAATGCTGTGAAGACCAAGTCTCTGGATAATTTCAAGAAAGAGATGGATAGAGCTCTTAAGGATTGTGGAATCAAGGGTTATGGGGATAAGGCAGGAACAGGATACTGATTGTGGATGACCATCAATGATCATAATGAATGGCGGTGCTGGCTCAAAGGGCCAAATGGCCTACTCCTACACGCATTGTCTATTGTCTATTGATATCATCATAGCACATCACCCATCCACGTCCTGTACAGTTCTGCACTAGTGCACAAGCACCTTTCATTGTATTGCTGCTGAAAGGACATTTTTTCAACAGGGAAATGCACATTTCTCATGGACTGGACCAGGCTGCATCTCAGGACTGTTTACTCACTGTCTTAGTGCTCACTCACCTTTTGCCGACTGTGATGCATGCAGACATCTCTGCCTTACCTTGCCTTTTGGCACTTTGCCTTCTCAGTCAGAGTCCAAGGGCTCACAGTACCACTGTCATGTCTTGCTGCTTTACACAAATGCCGCTTGTCTTAGTTATCAGCAATGATCTGTTAAGAGAGTGGCTGCATTGCATTACAGCATAGTGCTATGTCAACCTCACAGCAACAGCATGTGCTGGGGCCTACACGGAGTGTGTTTCAGCTTAGTGACTATGTCTCAGTCTTTTTAAAAATTAATTCATGGGTTGTGCATGTTGCTGGCTATGCCAGCATTTAGTGCCCATTACTAGTTGCCTTTGAGAGGATGATGGTGAACTGCCTTCTTGAACCACTGCAGTACATTTGGCATAAGTGTACATTATGCCATAAGGAAGACAGTTCCAGGATTTTAATCTAGTGACACTGATGGAGCCAAGGCTGTAATGAGGTCAGGAGCCCGCAGGGAACACAAACTGGACATCAGTGAGCAGGTTATTGCTGAGCAGGTGCTGCTTGATAGCATCATTGATAACACCATCCATCACTTAACTAAAAATCATGAGTAGACTGATGGGTGGTCATTGGCTGGGTTGGATTTGTTCTGCTTTTATGTATAGGACATATCTGAGCAACGTTTCAAATTGTCAGACAGAACCAATGTTGTAAATAGTGTTGGCTTGGGGAGCGGCAATTTCTGGAACATGTCTTCAGAACTATTGCTGGAATCTTGTCAGAGGCCATTCAAATTCCCACCATTTTTTCATATATTCAGAAGGTACAAAGGGGCAAATGTTTATTGCCCTTGACACCATGTCCTCCAGATGAGCAAAGGGCAATGTGTCACTGCAAGTTGGGGATGTCCTGAGTCAACATTGTAGAATTATGCACAAGTCTGATCATCATTCCACATCCTGAAAATTGGTGCTAGGTACCTGCAAAGCTGCTACACTACCTATATCCTTGAGAACTTTTGTTCCTGTTGCATTACAACGATTAGATATCTTACTAGAGACCAGGTCTATCCTCAGAGTTCAGCCATGTTCAGAGTTATGCAACTGCCTCACTGAGGCAGAGCACATATACAATGGGATACAATTTCAACTGGTAGAGGTCTGCTGAAGATAAAGTTCTGATGCTTGAATTGATCTGGAGAGTGCTCTGCATGGATGTGCCACAAAGTCCTAGAATATTATACTGGAGAAGACAAAAAGGGACTGTGATGGACTCCAAAGAATTGTAAGAGTGACAGGAATCATCTGAGGGGAGAAGATGATAACATTAAGCAGGAGGGAGAACATCATGGATTTCCAGTACTTCCTGAAATCATTCGGAAAGGATGGCAAGAAGACAATAGCTTTTGAGTGTCTGATTGGCATTCATTGCAACTCTTTAATTTCCAGAATTTGCTCCTTTCTTAGTAACTATAAAAGTACAAGGAATTGAAATGGGGGAAGACCATTTCGAGCCTGGCTCTGCCATTTAATAAGATCAAGGCTGCTCTGAAGCAGTTTATTAAAATTTGTTATTTTGGATGTAAACATGAGATATATTGTTATACTAAGCAGTACTTGAGTTTTAAAGAGCGATTTCATGTATACAACCTTAGAGTTCTTTTCAGTTAATATGCTTCAAAGATCTACTTCTAAATTTGTTGTAGTTCATCAAGTGTAAGTCATTAATAATGAGGTACACAGTTTAGATGTACTGGTATATGATTTAACCATTGACTTTCAGTGTAAACATTATTTGTGAATGGCATATTATTTTATCAATAAAGTCATATATGAAGATACAGATTCTCTTTGAGTCTATGTCCAATCTTGAAAGCTAATCATTAAAGGTAAAGACCGGGAAATTAGGTTTAATGTCACCCATGCTTACATGTGTAAAATGAATGAGTGAAGCTCTATTCTCAAAGCAGGACTGATGGAGCACTGAGTTATATGAAACTGTTAACCCATGGAGTTGGGTTAATAGTTACTAGGTTAAAGTCCACTCAACAAAATTTGTTTCTGCCATGAATGCAGCAGTCTTGTCAGCCAATCCAATAGTTCTTCTGTGTAATAGTTTTTTTTGCTTTGATCCTTTTTGTGGCACCAAAGGAGCATTCTCTTTCAGCACCACACTAAATCCATGAATGCTTTGTAGAAATAGCTTGCCCACTCTCTCCCCTGTCCAAATCAACTCGCTTCAACCCCAAACTTACATCCCAGGCTCACTTCATGAATGCCATCAATGTCCAAGCTAGTCAATTTTGACGTGTCTTGGGACTGCCAAACAACTTCTGAGGCCACAACCAGAGAGTCACTCTATTGTAGTCCTGCTTCCCCCATCCTTGGGAGGAAACAGCATGTGCTGCCCAAGGATTGTGTACTTAACAGCAGCACAATTCACTTTGTAAGCTTATATTTCAGGCATTTGCTTGACGGCTACTCATCATCATATGAGGCATAGACTACTTTCTAAATGGGGAATGTGTTTGGAAATTTGAAGCTCAAAAGAGACTGGTGATCCTCACTCAGGATTCCTTTGAAGTTAACATGCAGGTTCAGGTGGTGGTTAGGAAGGTAAATGTAATGTCAGCACTCATTTCAAGGGGGCTAGAATAAAAGAGCAGAGATGTACTGCTGAGGGCTGTATAAGGCTCTGATCAGACCGCATTTGGAATATTATGAGCAGTTTTAGGCTCCGTATCTAAGGAAAGATATGCTGACCTTGGACGGAATCGAGAGGGGGTTTACAAGAATGGTCCCAGGGATGAAGGACTTGTCATATGAGGGATGGTTGAGGACTCTGGCTCTATATTAAATGGAATTTAGAAGGATGAAGTGTGGTCTCATTGAAACTTACAGAATAGTGAGAGCTGGATAAAGTAGCAGTAGTGTGTAGGAACAACAAGATGAACAGCAGAAATTCACCAAAGATCTTCAGACAGCACTGTCAAAACCCACGACCACGTCTATCTAGAAGAACAATGGCAGCCGATTAATGGGAACACCATCATCTTCAAGTTCCCCTTCAAACAACTCACCATCTTGATTTGGAAATGTATTGCATTCTTTCACTGTCACCGGGTCAAAATCCTAGAATTCCCTCTCTGGTGGCATTTTGGGTCAGCCCACAGCAGGTTGATTGCAGCGGTTCAAGAAGTCAGCTCACCACCACCTTCTCAAGGGCAACTAGGGACAGGCAATAAAAATGATGGCTAGCCTGTGATGCCCACATCCCACAAATGAATTTTAAAAATATGTGCATGGAGAAGGTGTTTCCACTAGCGGGAGAGACTAGGACCAAGAGCACAATGTCAGAGATAAGGGATGACCCATTTGAACTGAGATGAGGAGAAAATTCTTTAACCAAACGGTGGTGAATCTATGGAAATTATGCTTCCGAGGGCTGTGGAGACCAAGTCAGTGAGGGTATTAAAGGTGTGTTCTTGATTGGTCAGGGGATCGAGATAATTGGTTGAGAAAATTGTTTTGAGTGGCCACAACTTTAGTTTAAACTTGATATAAATTTGGATATTTGAAGCAGTCTTGTATTTTAGGCATGTCTGAAACAAATCCTAATGTGAGAAGAGATTATTAAAATCTCTACCCAACAGAGCATTCAAACTGATGGAGCATTACGACAAAATGAGTACTAAGCAGTATGAATAGTAGATGTAAAACAGTAAATTTTGAGCCATTGGATACAGATGTACTTCACATAATCTATCCCTACACTGTACAAATTGAGAGATTTTAATTGTTCAAATCCATCAGAAAAAGAAATTTGCCATACTGCTGTGCTGTAAATCCTACTGGATTTCAAATGAAGGTTGTTAAATTCCTGTTTGGAATATTATAGGTCTGATTTTTCTCATAATTTCAATTCCTTTACTCCTTTTCTCCTCCTTTGTTTACATTATTCTTTTCCTCTATTGTCCATCATATTGACTGTGATAGTCATCAGCAGTAGGAATAAAAGAAGACACAGAGCAATGTTAATAGGCTGTCATTGTCACCCATTTTTACTTCATCACACAAAAACAAAATTACTTATCTTGCTTTTGCTCAGATTTTGATTTTCTTGCTATCTCTACATTCGCTTTACATTTCCTTTAATTCCTATCCACTTTCAGATCCTACCATTCATCACTATTTGCTTTCTCCAGGATTTTCTCCACTTGTTCTGCTTCCTTCTATTATCCCTGTCTCCTTGTCTTCAAGATTTTCTTCTTCTTTTCACTGTCTGCCTTACAATAACACAAGACAACTCAGTCCTTCATCCGGTATCGTTTTCTAAAGCCCTCAGTCAACCACTGACCTTGGTGAAGGTTAACACAGCAAGGTTTCAGAGTCATGTGGGCTTATTACGATTACTTGAATTGGGTGAGCAGCAGATCAAACAGGCTGCTGAGCAAGATTGGTTTTATGCTTAGGCAGGAATTGCTCTGGCACTGCTGTTTGATTTGCATATCAACCATAACCTCGAGAAAATTAATTATTCATGAGGAAAAGGACATTTACGCTACAACAGTCTTAATAAGCTATGTCAAATTTCTGTTAGAATTGGTCTCTAATTGGACAGCAGTTTTTTTTAAGCTTTGAGATATTTGCGTAGATTATATAGTGTATTTTTTTTTAAAACCAATTTAGGAAATAAAACAATTTCTGTGAGATTTTAGGATTAGGGTTGACTACTATTCTAAATGGTGTGCAGGAGCAGAGAGACCTGAGTATACATGTCCCTAAGGCAGTAAAGTATGCAGAAGAGGTAACAGGAGCAGTCAATAAAGCATAAAATATCATTAGGCATTTTTAGTAATGGCAAAGTTAAAAGATCTCTTAAACTCCACAACCACCTGAAGGAGCAGCGCTCCGAAAGCTAGTGCTTCCAATTAAACCTGTTGGACTTTAACCTGGTGTTGTCTGACTTTTAACTTTGTTCACCCCAGCCCAATACTGGCATCTCCAAATCTTAATAATGGCATGAAGTGTAAGAGCAAGGAGCTAATGCTGCACTTAGATCAGACACAAGTTAGACTTCAGCTGGAGTACTGTGAGCCATAATTTAGGAAGACCAAAAGACCTTTGGAACAAGTAGGAACAGGATTAGGTCATTCAGCCCTGTAAGCTTGCTTTGCCATTCAGTAGGATCATGGCCAATTCTGAAAGATATGAATTCATTACAGAAAGTACAAAAGAGGTTGACAAGAATGGTTCCAGTGATTATACTACATAATGAAGACAGACGGGAGAAATTGGGACTTTTTCCTTGGGAGCAGGGAGACGGCTCAGAGATTTGATAGAAGTTTTCAAAATCATGAGGGGTTTGGATTGAGTAGATAAAGAGAAATTGTTCCCACTCATAAAAGGACCAAGAATGATAGGGTACAGTTTTAAAGTAATTTGCAAAAGAAGCAAATGTGGTGAGAAAAAGCTTTCACACTTTCACTTTGAGTAATTAGCATCTGGGATGCACTGCCTGGAAACATGGTGGAGCCTGGTTCAGTCAAGGCATTCAGAGGGGCATGAGATGTTTATTTGAACAGAAACAGCGTGCAAGGTTATGGGTAAATTATAGTAAAATGGCACTGTATCATAGCGGTCATTCAGAGAGCTGGTGCAGAGCCAATGGCCAAATGGCCTCCTTCTGCACTGTAAACCTTTTACGGCTCTAGAGTCGTAAAGAGTCCGTATTTGAAATATGTCAATATGGCTGTTTTGCGACATTGGCGAGTCTTCACTGCATTTCCAACTTTTTTTTGGTTTTGTTTAGAGATTTTTGTAACCCCTGAACAGAATGGGCTCAACAGGAGCAGGAAACATGTTGGACATAGTGACATAATCAGGTGGGTGCTGAAATCTTGATTTCTCCATGGCAGGTTGACTTTACGGGATTGAAGCAGCATATATTTACATATGTACATACAAGTTAGGAGCAGGAGTGTCCCATTCAGTTTTTCAAGTCTGCTCTAACATGAATAAAATCATGGCTGATCTGATTAACCCACATTACTGACTACTCCCTAATAACCTTTCACTCTCTCACCTATCAAGAATCTACCACCTTTTGAGGAAGATAGTTCAAAGAGTCACAATTTGTTTTAAGAAAGAAATCTTCTCATCTCTGTCTTTAAATGGCTACCCCTTAGGTCTAGATTCTCCCTTAAGAGGAAACATCCTTTTGACATTCACTGTGTCAAGAATTTTCAGTATCTTATGTGTTTCAGTTAAGTTTCCTCATTATTTTAAATTCTAGCAGGCACAAACCTAGCCTGTCCAACCTTCAAAAGGCAACCCCACCTATTCTAAATATTAATCTAGTAAACCGTCTCTGAATTGCCTTCACCATACTTACATTTTTCCTTAAATAAGGAGAACAATACTGTTCACAGTACTTGGGATACTGTCTCATCAGTGCCCTGTATAATCGAAGCATAACCTCCCTACTTTTGTATTTAATTCCCTCTGTGATCAATGATAACATTATCTTTACATGCCTGATTACTTGCTGCTTCTGCTTATTAACCTTTTGTGAGTCATGCACCACAGTACTCAGATTCCTTTACATCACATCATGAATAATTTCACATTTCCCATGCTAAATATGCCACTTGCCAGATCTTTGCCCACTAACTTAATCATTGCAAGGAACCTAAGCGCCAGTGTCCTATCACCTGCGAACTATTGGATCCTCAGGATAGATGCTTACGTTTGTCAGTCTCCTCCTGGAGTAGGCTTCAAACCCACATCCCCTCATACCAAAAAAGACGAGGAGAGAATATCTCTGTTATGCACAATCATAGATGATGATGATTCCTGAGGACGATCTCTGACAGATGTCACATTCAGATTCTTATCCATCTTGACAAATCAATATGTGCCCATTCATCAATTCATTGACTCAGCTGTGAGTAACCCTGATCTGTCGCCTCACCATTGCATATACGGGAGGGCAACCAGAGACTGCATGATCAGCCATGTCCCACAGGGTGCAAGTTCACACTGTACCATACATACAAACATCCAGTAAGGACTAAATACAACAATACTGATGGCAGGAAATTAGATGTCCCCCTGTACTCTTCATGGCCATGACTGCCAAGCATGAGGCATACCAGGATAATATGCCCTCTGACTAAGCAAGTTTCAATAAATGAGCCTGATGCACACATGAATAAAGTGAAACAAATATAATGTGACACATTTCCAAATGGATAAGTGCACAATGATTGAAAATTGGTGCCCTCATAAAACCTTTCTCAAGAATGCTTGGAAATTAAAGGGGTCAATGCAGTAGCACACATGATTTGTAGATGGGGAGATATCTGAGTATTTAACACAATGATCCTCATCTTAGGTTATCTCAGGTTTCCTATGACAAATACATTTCTAACATTAACAATGCTTCCTGTTATAAGGAGATTTGTGTAGTTTTCAAACTTTAATCCATTTCATTGAAACCATAAAGTCCAAGCTGCGAATATGTAGTAGGCAAAATAAAATTCACTTTTATTCATGTAGTCATTGAGCTTTCCGAACTGTTTATTTTTCAGCAACATCGAACATGGCTGGAATCCAAATTTCTGCTTGCTCCTTAATGGAATCACATTTAACCAGATGGTATGAGAGCCAATGTTTATTTGTTCTACTGCAGCAGTAGTCTGAAACTGGGATTGTTCATTTTTTTTAAACAGTCCATTCAACAGTGGATTTCTCCTCAGTAAGGGCTCTTCGATGGTAGCCATACATTTGTTTCAAGTGGGAAATTATGGTAGTCAAGATCCAGTGGTGTGCAGGATCCTTAACATGATACCTTTTCTGTCAGGACATACCTTCGTTTAAACAGAATATTTCTGATTTCATGGTGATTTACCAGCTTAAATCTTCAGTCATAACCCAACCCACATTGGAGGTGTACCTTACTATGTATGCATTTGTGACTTTAATGACAGCCAACTCCAGGAATTGGCCTAGCAGCCAGCCTGGAGGTATGTAAACCCAGAATAAAAATTAATGACTGGCCCAATGTGAAGTGCTACACAGTAATTACACATGTCAATATTATAGACACTATTCTCCAGCAGTGCCTTGGGCTATGGAGCTTACTTGGTCAGAACAAAATACCAGCATAATTTAAAAGTTTACTGTAAAAGTTTTAAAGTAAAAAGTTATGCTTAGAAATGTGTCTGACATTATCTGCCAAAATAATCCTAAATAACACTGTTATTCGTTCTACTGTTACATCTGAGGTCAGAGCGTGAACAGTTTTCTTTTCTAGTTCCATTCCTTCACTGGTCACAACAAATTGTAAATTTAACAGATTGGTGATATAGCAAATTATTTAGGTCTTAGACTTGGTTTGGTTCAGTATTAAGGACTTGTCAGCCAAGTTTCATTTGCCAATAACAAATTAACTGGTTTATTACCAAAACCAAACTTGCCCTACCAAAGGTTCAACAATGGCATCTTCATCATGAAGGTACGCTACATCATGGCAATTATAATATGTCTGAATTTTACATCAGTTTGCAGAAGATGAACAATAGTATCTAAACTTAAATAAGGGCAATTATAAGGGTATGATATCAAAGCTAAAGTAAATTGGGTTAAGCAATAGATATGCAGTGGCAGACATTTAAGGGAATAGTTCATAATATACAGAATAGATAGATTCCAATGGGAAAGAAAAGTTTCAAGAGTGAGCGTACCACTTATGGTTTACTAAAAAGGTTAAAAGATAGCGTCAAACTTGAAGAAAAAGCATATAATTGTACAGAGATGGGTAGCAAGACAGAAGATGAGACAGATTATTTTAAAAATCAGCATCAAAGGAGAAGGAAAATCGATGTTTCGGGCATAAGCCCTTCTTCAGGAATTCCTGAAGAATTCTGATTCCTGAAGAAGGGTTTATGCCCAAAACGTCAATTCTCCTTCTCCTTTGATGCTGCCTGACCTGCTGCGCTTTTCCAGCAACACATTTTTAAGCTCTGATCCCCAGCATCTGCAGTCCTCACTTTCTCCTATTTTAAAAATCAGCAAAGATTTACTAAAAGATAAGTAAAGAGGGAAGAATTATTGCAATAAAAAAAGCTTGTTAGAAGTATAAAAACAAGTAGTAAGAGATTTTGTAGCTATTTAAAAAGGAAATGAGCTGACAAAGTGAACATTGATCTTATAGAAAGTGAGTCCACAGAATTAATAATTGAAAAGGAAGATGTGGCAGGTGAACTGAGCAGGTATTTTGCATCAGTCTTCATTATAGAAGATATAGGTAACATTGCAGAAATAGCTGTAAATCAGGAAATTGAAGGGAGAGAGGAAATAAATAAAACTGTAATCACCAATTGTTGGATCTGGAAGCTGACAATTCCAGATGAACATCATCCTAAGACCTTAACATAATGGCTAATGGGAGAGTTGACATATTGATTTCAATTTTCCAAAATTCCTTAGATTTAGGTAAGGTTGGGTTGGAATGGAAATTGGAAATGTAACTCCTGTATTCAAAAGGAAGAGAGATAGAAGGCAGAAAACTATAGGACAGTAAGCTTAACATCTGTTGTAGGGAAAAAAGTAGAAGCTATCAGAAAAGACATTATAGTTAGGTGCTTAGATATGTTGATGGTAAGAGTCAGAGTTAGCATGGTTTTGTGAAAGAGAAATCATGCTTCACCAGTTTATTGGAAGTATTGTATGTTATAGTTAAAGGGAAACATGTGGATTACTATACTTAGTTTTCCAGAAGACATTTGATAAGGTGCTACATCAAAGGTTATTGCAATGAAATAAATGCTCATTGATCAGAGGTAATATATAAGCATGGATAGAAAATTGATTGGCTAATAGGAAACAGACATCAAACATAATTGGCTCATTTTCTGGTTGGCAGGCTAAGAGTGGTATACCTCAGGGTAAGTTCTGGGGCCAATGACTTGGATGAAGCAATCGAACGTATAGTTGCTAAACTTGCAGATCATCCAATGACAAGAAAGAATATAATTTATGAAGAGGACAATTGGAGGATTCAAAGGAATGCAGATAGGTCAATGACTTGACAAAGTTCTGCCATACGGAGTCTGTGAATAGTTTTAAAACAGAGGTTGTTAGATTCTTGATAACCAAGGGAATGAAAGATTATCAGGAGTAGGCAGGAATATAGAGAAATCAGGTCAACCAGGATTTTTCATATAGCAGAAAAAACTTCAGCTGAAAGACCTACTCCTGTTCCTATTTTGGGTGTTTGTAAGATTATTGTCAACATTTGGATTATGTGAATATATATGTAGAAAAATGTGAAATTGTCCATTTCTATAAGCATTATACAAAAATGCACATTCTCTAAAAGGTGAGAGATTATAGACCTTTGTAATGCAGAGAGATCTGGGTGTTCTGGTACATGAATTGTGAAAAGTTAATGTGTAGGAGCAGCAAATAATGAGGAAAGCAAATAGAATGTTATTGTTTTTTATGAGGGATATTGAATGTAAAAGTAGGGACATTATGCTGTACTATACAGGGCCTAAGACCAGATCTGGAATATTGTGTGCAGCAGTGGTCTACTTATTTAAGGAAAGATGCAAATGATTTGGAAGTTATTCAGGGAAGGTTTTAAGTTAACAAAATAAAAGCTGAATACTGCAGCTCCCAAGTAGCTCAGACACTTTCATTTCAGCAGCTTTTGGAAGCTTCTGCTGACCAGACAGTAGGACAAAATACCCAGACACTGAGGTGCTCATGTAAGCTGGTATACCAGCATTCACATCCTATTGAGAGTGTTACACTGAACTGGGTCAGTCATGGAGCCAGAATATCTGATACATGCTGCTAAACAGAGTTTGAGTCTAGGGAAGTCAAAGGTAGTGTCACAAAGATGCTCTGAAAAATTCACTTCAGAGGTTTGATATCATTTCTTTGAGTCCTGGGAGAAGGTTGTCACAAATGGACACATCTGGTATAACCAAATAAAAATGTGAGGTCTTCTTCAAGTGCAATTTCAAGGCAGAAAAAAAATGAAATAAGAGGAAATCACAAGACAGCATCTTGTCTAGAACCCAATCATCTGTGCTATCCTGTTCCATTTACAGTAAAATCTTCCAGTGTAAACTGACCATAGCACTCACAGATATACAATACCCACCAGAACCTGACCAAGGCAATGAAAATGATCTTCTTCACTTCAAAAGACAAATGAGATTATAACTATCCTCTTACATAATCATTCAGTTCTATTTTTATTTTGTCTGAAAAATAACAGCAGAAATTATTGCTGAATAAAATGGAAAATATGTTAATAACAATGAAAAACAAATTTTTAACATTTCTATTTCTTCATATTTTCTTTCATCATTTTATTACATAAATTGATCTGGCATCCATATTTTCATTAGCTGAGGTGGAACTCACTTGAATTACTGCCAATACATCCTAATCCACAGGGGAAGAATGGTTGAGGACTGGTGCAAGAATGTGGTAGGTAGGCAGGCTGAGAGAGGTGGAAGATGAGTATAATTCATAATTGTTGCTTTTGCAATGTTATTGAACTTCTTCTGCAATGAATCTTGTTCCTTGAGGTGATGTTGGTGCCAGACATGCTGAAGTTAATCCTGGGTATTATAACGCTATCAAATGAAGTTGTCTTTTATACTGACAAAAACAGCATCTTACAGGTCACCAATTCTCTAATAAACATCCTCAGTTTTATCACATGTACTACAAAAGGTTCACCTCTTTATGTATCAATCAACTTAAATAGCAAGTGTGGTGCCTCAGGATAAGACAGAGGTTCCAGATGTGTCAAGTTGAATTATTCTTAGTTGATTCTTCAATGAGATGGCGCCCAGACTTCTTCCATCAGAATTGCAGCCAAACTCTATCAACATGAAAGCTTCTATTTAAAATATGTATGTAATTTATAAATTATTCTTCCACAAGCTGTGAGATCACAAGAAACACCAGCATTCATTACTCTTAACTGCCCTTGAGAATGTGCTACAGAGCTGCTTTCTTGAACTGCTGCAGACCATCTGATGCCATATATCTACAGTGCTGTTAAAAAAGGCTACAGGCCACTGACACTGAGAGTAAATAAATGCAAATAAATATATTTTCAAGTCAGGTTGGTGTGCGGCTTAGAGGGAAATTTGCAGGAGGTGGTGCTCCCATTTGCATGTTGCCCTTGTCCTTTTATGTGACAGAGGTCGCAAGTTTGAAAGTTTGTTGAAGGAAGCTTAATGAGTTGTTGCTGATGTATATCTTATAAAGTATATACTGTTTCTGTATATCAATCATGGAGAGCTTGAGTGTTTCAGATGGTAGATCAGTTACAAATCAAATAAGCTGCTTTGTCCTGGATTAAGCCAAGGTACTTGAGCATTGTTGGAGTTGTACTCAAGCAGGCAAATAGTGAACATCTGATCAAACTTCTGACCATCATCCCAAGTCTGAATGTCATCCAGGTCTTGGTGTGGATGGACATGGACTGCTTCAGCATCTGAAGAGACATGAATGGCATTGAACATTACACAATAATTGGCAAACATCCCCACTTCTGTCCTTATGATAGAAGGAAGGTCATTGTTGAAGCTGTGGAAAATGGTTAGACCTAGGATACTACCTTGAAGAACACTTGCAAAGATGCCCTTGGCCACAGACTATCTCCCTTGGAGCCAGGTATGACTCCAACCTTTGGATTCCCATTAACTTTAAATTTGCGAGAGTTACTTGAAACCACAGTCTAGTAGCTACACTAGAGTGGTTGAGTAGGGCCACAGCTAGTTCTTGAGCACAAGTCTTTAGCACTACCTCTGGGATGGTGTCAGCACCCATAGCCTTCGCTGTACCCAGTGCCTTCAGCAATTTAATACACAGTAGATGCAGCTTGGACTGCTCAGATTCTTCCATAAATCAAAATGGGGGTAGAGTCAATGAAGGCAAGATCAGGATAGTAAGGACTACACCTCTAGAGTCAGGCTGTAAAAGCACCACTGGCACAAATTAAAATCAGCCTCACTGTGTAATTTCATGGATGACTGGTTGAGCATTTTTAAAAGTTCTTAAAATATTTGTGAAACAAAATACCTTGCGAAAAACATAATCCACAGCAAAAACTGTACACTGCAATAGTAGACAGCAGTTTAATCAGTTGAGTCACGAGGCATTAACCAGGAAATTGTGGTCTGTCCTTTAGAAAGGCCCTTTGTGGCTTAATTCAGTTATTCAAACCTATTAAAATGTTGCAAATTTCATTTAGGAGTGGCGCAGGAAGGGCAACTAAGACGATCAGCCACTATGCCTGATTTATTTACATTACAATGCTTTACATTGGCTGTTGTCGACATCAAAACATGAAGATATCACTCCTTTCTGTTTGGAGTCAAATGCACCAGTTGTTATTGTCAATGGATGTCAAGATAAATCTTGATTCGGAGATGCCGGTGTTGGACTGGGGTGTACAAAGTTAAAAATCACAACACCAGGTTATAGTCCAACAGGTTTAATTGGAAGCACACTAGCTTTCGGAGCGAC
This sequence comes from Chiloscyllium plagiosum, assembly GCF_037043375.1. NCBI lineage: Eukaryota > Metazoa > Chordata > Chondrichthyes > Orectolobiformes > Hemiscylliidae > Chiloscyllium > Chiloscyllium plagiosum. The sequence goes on from NW_028270146.1 coordinate 45,373,575, forward strand.
GCTCCTTCATCAGGTGATAGTGGAGGGCTCGATCGTAACACAGAATATATAGCAAAAATTTACAGTGTGATGTAACTGAAATTATACATTGAAGAATTGATTGTCTGTTAAGCCTTTCATCTGTTAGAATACAGTGATAGTTTCACTTCTTTCATGTGTAAATCACAAAACCCTTTTTTTTAAAAAGTTGCATTCTCGGGTTAGCTGTTAACAATGGTGATAGCTAGACAATGTCTAGCTATCACCATTGTTAACAGCTAACCCGAGAATGCAACTTTTAAAAAAAAAGGGTTTTGTGATTTACACATGAAAGAAGTGAAACTATCACTGTATTCTAATAGATGAAAGGCTTAACAGACAATCAATTCTTCAATGTATAATTTCAGTTACATCACACTGAAAATTTTTGCTATAAATTCTGTGTTACGATCGAGCCCTCCACAATCACCTGATGAAGGAGCGTCGCTCCGAAAGCTAGTGTGCTTCCAATTAAACCTGTTGGACTATAACCTGGTGTTGTGTGATTTTTAACAAGATAAATCTTAATAATCATGTAATTGTTCTACCAAATACCAGAGTCAGAAACTCTGAATGAAGCAACTCTCTGCAGTTGATAAAGATGACATACTGAATTACAGTTTAATAAAGTCAAGTATGACAAAAAAAAATGCACAGGCTTGAAAATGTACTCAAATGAAAGACGGCAAAAATAATAGTCAAAATATAAAACATAAAATCAATAGCATCATGATAAACAAGCTAAACAGAAACTTGCAACAGCAGAAATAAAGTTACATCAACTTTAAAGATTATTGTGAGGGTCTGGGTGAGATTTTGCCAAATTAATATCACCCATTTACCTTTGAAATTCAAATATTGCAACAGATAAAGGATGCTTACCTCTTGTGGACAATAGTTTTGGGGACCATTTTAAGGAGCTGTGAAAATTTTGATTTGAATGGACAAATGGATGCATAATTGCCTAATTTGCCTGATTGTCTGAAATGCTGCTAGATTTAAGCATTAATTAAACATTTACCAGACAAAGTGAGACACAGTGCGGTCATTAAAATTGTATTATTTAAGGAAATACTGACAACTGTTTTAAAAGGATTGTTATCAAAGTACCATTTCTACCTTCCTAGTACTGCACTCAGCTGTTCTCACACTTGATATAAAATGTAATCTTTAGCACCACAGGCGTGAACTAATGTAACTTCATCCCACGTGATTCCTATCTCAGCTGTTTAAACATCAAAGCTGTAAATTTGAAAATGTATTTTTACTTCATGATGATTATTACCAGAAACTTCACATGTTTTAACCAAGTTTCTTTAAATTAGCTAATGATGTTCCTGCACTGTGACCAGGAGGAAAATCTGTTCAGTTTTGAACCAGTCTAACTGATCTTTCAGATAGCACATCTTTGTTCTGAATATTCAGAAATCTGTTATTTCCTGTTATTTCTGTGTCTCATGATGTAGAGATACTGGGGGTAAAGTACACAGCTCCAAAAATCAGATGCTGAGAATACAGTACATGATTAATATATGTGTGCAATTTGCAATGCAGACAGCAAATCAACTTTTGTGCTGCCTATTCATTTGAATGATTGCTGCCTGTAGCCAGTAATAGCCACATTTTTCATTGGTGGGACATATCAGCAGGAGGCCAATAGTGTAAGTGGTTAGCACCATTTAAGCAGCATCAAGAGGTGGAGAAGTTCAACATTTCAGGTATAACCCTTCTTTGGGTCTGGATATGGGGTAAGGGGAGCTACAGATAAAGTATGGGGTGGGAAGAGTGGCAGAATGATGAGGTTGTGATAGGTGACAAGTAGTGACACGTAGTGGGTTTGACCTGGTTGGTCGATGGGAGGGATGAATCCAGTTGGTAGCTAGAAGGAAAGGTCACCTGACGAAAGAGCAGCATTCTGAAAGCTTGTACTTTCAAATAACCCTGTTGGACTATAACCCAGTATCATGTGATTTTTAACTTTGTCCTCCAACCTAGACTACTGCATCCCGTACTCCCAATGTGGTCTTCTCTACATCAGTAAGACCAATTGTAGACTAACTGACCATTTTGCTGAGCATCTTCAATGGGCCTGAAATGGCCAATCTGACCTGCTGGTGACTACTCATTTTAATTGCCCCCCCCCACTCCCTTTCCGACATGTCCATCCTCAGCCTATTCCATTGCCACAGTGAATCAGACCACAAATTGGAGGAACAACACCTCATCTTCCACCTGGGAAGCCTACAGCCTCATGGACTTAAGATTAAGCAAATTTTAAATAACCTTTCTGCCCATCCCCTGACTCCCTTTCCAGCCCCGCCTTCTCCCTTCCATTCCTTCTGCTGACCCTTCCTTCCAACTGCCAACCGGATTCATCCCTCTCATCAACCAACCAAGTTATACCCAGTACCGTGCTTACCTATCACTACCTCACTGTTCTGCAGCTCTCCCCCCCCAACACTCCCCCCTCCCCTTTAACTATAGCGCTCCCTACCCCCACATCCAGTCCTGAAGAAGGGTTATACCTGAAATGTTGACTTCGCCACCTCCTGCTTGGCTTGCTGCGTTCTTCCAGCCCCCTGTTTGTCTACTTTTGGATTCCAGCATCTGCAGGTTTTTTTTGGCTTTAAGACCGTTTAAAGCTAGCCTGCACCTTTTAAAGGCAAGGTGGCTGCAGCAGGTTCCCCACCTCTTCCTCCGCACAATTGATGACTGCATTGGCACCACCTCGTGCTCCCGCGAGGAGGTTGAGCAATTCATCAACTTCACCAACACATTCCACCCTCACCTTAAATTTACCTGGACCATCTCTGACACCTCCCTCCCCTTCCTGGACCTCTCCATCTCCAGTAGTGACAACCGACTTGACACTGACATTTTTTACAAACCCACCAACTCCCACAGCTACCTGGATTACACCTCTTCCCACCCTATCTCTTGCAAAAATGCCATCCCGTATTCCCAATTCCTCCGCCTCCGCCGTATCTGCTCCCAGGAGGACCAGTTCCACCATAGAACACACCAGATGGCCTCCTTCTTTAGAGACCGCAATTTCCCTTCCCACGTGGTTAAAAATGCCCTCCAACGCATCTCATCCACATCCCGCACCTCCGCCCTCAGACCCCACCCCTCCAACCATAACAAGGACAGAACGCCCCTGGTGCTCACCTTCCACTCTACAAACCTCCGCATAAACCAAATCATCCGCCGACATTTCCGCCACCTCCAAAAAGACCCCACCACCAGGGATATATTTCCCTCCCCACCCCTTTCCGCCTTCCGCAAAGACCATTCCCTCCGTGACTACCTGGTCAGGTCCACACCCCCCTACGACCCACACTTCCATCCTGGCACTTTCCCCTGCCACCGCAAGAACTGTAAAACCTGTGCCCACACTTCCTCCCTCACCTCTATCCAAGGCCCTAAAGGAGCCTTCCACATCCATCAAAGTTTTACCTGCACATCCACTAATATCATTTATTGTATCCGTTGCTCCCGATGCGGTCTCCTCTACATTGGGGAGACTGGGCGCCTCCTAGCAGAGCGCTTTAGGGAACATCTCCGGGACACCCGCACCAATCAACCAAACCGCCCCGTGGCCCAACATTTCAACTCCCCATCCCTCTCTGCCGAGGACATGGAGGTCCTGGGCCTCCTTCACCGCCGCTCCCTCACCACCAGACGCCTGGAGGAAGAACGGCTCATCTTCCGCCTCGGAACACTTCAACCCCAGGGCTGGACTTCAACAGCTTCCTCATTTCCTCTTCCCCCACCTCATCAAACTTCCAGCTCAGCACTGTCCCCTTGACTTGTCCGGACTTGTCCGACCTGCCTAGCTCCTTTTCCACCTATCCACTCCACCCTCTCCTCCATGACCTATCACCATCTCCTCCCCCACTCACCCATTGTACTCTATGCTACTCTCTCCCCACCCCCACCCTCCTCTAGCTTATCTCTCCACGCTTCAGGCTCTCTGCCTTTATTCCTGATGAAGGGCTTTTGCCCGAAACGTCGATTTCGCTGCTCGTTGGATGCTGCCTGAATTGCTGTGCTCTTCCAGCACCACTGATCCAGAATCTGGTTTCCAGCATCTGCAGTTATTGTTTTTACCTCGTTGATTTTAACTCGCAGAGATTCTGTTCTGTGAATGAGTGAGGAATGATACAACATAGACAAACATAACTCCATGGTTTTCAGAGACTACATTAAAGGCTGCATATGAAAATTGAGAGAGGTATTCTGCACCTCTATTAGAGATGAAGGCCCACCAAAACAGTCCAAAAGCAATGAGATAATATCGTCATGGAGCCCAATGCCAAAGTACAAGCAATCTGAAGAATTACAAAAGGAATTCAGTGACCTCTTGCAAGTAGCCAATCAATGAATCTATTTTCAAATGCTATGTTATAAATGCACCACTGAACTCCTCAATTCAGCACGGGACCATCAGTTAGCTATTAGCCATCTCAATTATTTAGGCTTCATAACTGACATTCACCTCACCTTCACAAACTCAGCATTGCTGCAAGTCTCACACTCTCATTTCATAGACTGCTATTTATTCAACCATGAGGTGTATCAGCCAAACAGATTGCACAGCACTCACTCACACATTTCCTTCTCTATTTAGCTGATCATGATGGCACACGACCAGAAGCAGCAGGAGTTATGCAGAGGGCTGCAGGTGCACTTGCAATCCCAGTCCCTGTGGAGGAGAAACTGCTGGCCATTGCTAAGAACACAATTCTGAGCCGAGAGCTGGCGTTGGTGCTAAAACAATCAAAGATGGCCACATCCTCATTCCCAATACTTCACTGGGTTTCTGAATTCTCTATCATCTCACACTCTGTTCTGATTTACAAGCAGCAGATAGTGCACACCGCACACATTCCCTCCCTTTTCACACTACTTGGTTGCATTTCTCAGTTCAAATGTCCAAGCAGTCTGAACCAGCTGGAAGAATATTAAAAAGACAGTGATGAGGAAGATCCAGCACCATCACTTGATTTCACACTCACAGCTACTAGCTTAGATGCTGCACTGTATCCACCTTAAAAGCAGCTTCAAGATGGAATCTGTATACAAGTACATTCCAGTTGAGAGTGTGGTGCTGGAAAAGAACAGCAGGTCAGGCAGCATCAGAGGAGCAGGAGAATCGAACATCGAACCTCCTGCTCCTCAGATGCTGCCTGACCTGCTTTGCTTTTCCAGCACCATCCTCTCGACTCTGATCTCCAGCACCTGCAGACCTCATTTCCTCCTACAAGTACCTTCCAGTCAAGGCTGGGAGAAAGGTTACATTGGTGTCAACTTTCCAGATTATTTGGTCACATTAAGGTTCCCTTGCAGATGATTCAGGTGAGAACTGAGAGAAGAAATTTGATCAATATTCACATCAGAATCTTTGGTGCATTGGCAAGCTTGCTCGAATCTCTGTCGCCAGTACTAAGCAGCCTGGAGGAATGCAACACCAAAACAGCAGAGGGGTTTGCACCAGTCTTGGAACCCATCCTTTCTTAAATGATAATGGTTTGCCAAATCTATTTAGACATTTGGGGAACCAACCCTGATGCAGCATGTTGCAGGCTAATGCACAAATTCCATTACAGTCACCCAATGTCTGAGTTCCATGGATTACAAGAGAGATATTCCATAGGGCACACAGTTTCAAGGCTTCCAGCACCACATTTTCAGGACTACTAAGGTCTAGAGGAGTTACGATGGCATCAAAGAAAAGAAACCTACTCTCTCCTGTTTTCACAAAGACAGTATTCATGTTCCCACCTTTGCACTCTACTGCTCTCCCCAAGAACTGCTCCAGTTAAAATTACCAGCCATCCTTCAGCAATGCTGTAGCCACTGTGTTAATACTACATACAACTGTAAAACAGGCAAAGGTATTTATTTAGACAGTTAACAAAGGAAAGCACATGGATTGTTTGTCTTTTGTTTGTAATAAATGGTAGGATTTTGTTCATAAATTTGCTTTGAAATGTTTATTTTGTCTTGGCATTCTGACCATGTGGACATGTGATGGCCAATGAGAGAGGGCAGGAGAAGTGTGAAATTTTTGGTAAATGGAGAATTGGGAGATTTCTTGCTACTACTGATCTCCAATGAATTCATGGACAACCCAGCCAGAAAGTGGATGCCTAGTTTGCCACCACTTTTCCAGTTTCTCCTGTAGCTGGTCCTGATCTGCTGAATATATATATATATATATATATATATATATCAGACAGCAAAGTCGGTTTCCTCAGGAGGACAAAACTACATAAGATGCGCAGGTCACAACAAATCAGGCCATCCACTTTACTGAAGACAGAGTGCTCTATCGGAGTATATGGACAGTGTAGACATTGTTTAAGAACCATGGTTGTTTTCTTTATCATATTTCATACGGCACTTTATACAAGCTGCTCAAGTGTGCTCTTTACTCTGCAGTCAGGAGTGACCTGGTTTGCAATGAGAACATGTCAGCAAGTAGACATTCTTCAGTCTGCCATGGTGGCTGAAATGCAGCTGGCACAATGCAAAACAATGGCATCAGGACTGCTCGATAGAGGCAATGGATTTGTTTGATTCTCTGTAATGGTCACACTCCAGTTGGATATTGACAGAATGGCATCTCTTTCAGTTCTGCTATGGGTGCAGCTGACATGTGGCACTTCCATAGTGATATATGTGCAGTCAATTGCAGCGTTGTAGACTGTAGAAGTTTCATAAAGCCATGTGCTTCCTCCAGTTGATTATGTTACAAATGCAAAATCATGTAAAATGGTTATGTTTTGAATTGGCTATATTAATTTGAGGTAAAGTGAAACATGTGACTTTCTGTGAGTGCTTGCCAGCAATAAGCTGATATGAACTGATGGCCATGAGGGCTGGGGGCTAAGTCAAGCCTTATTGATATGCAGGTACCAGCTTTCACTGCTGAACCTGAAGGTACCAGCATTTGATCTGGAATTGTGTAAATGTATAAACATTCATACTCCTCTCTCTCTCTGGGGGTGGGGGGGGGGAAAGGAAGTGGAGGAGGGGAGAGGAAGGGGGGGGGGAAGAGGAAGGGGGGAAGAGAGTAAGGGGGGAGAAAGAGAGGAAGAGGGGGAGAGGGGGAGAGGGAGAGGGATTCAAAGAAAGAACAGCCTCTGTTAACAATTATGAAAAGCAAGCAGTTCCACCAAGCAGAGTGGAGACTCTGCTTGGTGGAGATTGATCCTGTGGTGATGTAAGGACACTGGAATGGCAGGGGGAAAGAGGCCTTGCCCAAACTTCAGCACTCCAGTGTGAGAGGTTGTCCCTGGCTCGCAGCAGCTGAAGTGGTGTGCAGCTGGGCTGTCAAAATGACGTAAGTGGTGTGAATGTTTGAGGGTCCTGGCAATGACAAGGCCTTCCACCTTCTAGCCACACCATTCCCTGAGATAGGCACCAAGCAATAAACAGGGCAAAAAGGACAAAAGATGAAAAGTCAGTGTAAGCTAATGCAGATGGGGCACTAAGAATCCAATTTGACGAAAAAAAGGGAAAAATTCCTTACAATTCTGTGGAGAGGCCGTGTGACATATAAACGTGACATGGGGTTTTACAGTTGTTAGAAAGAGAAGAGGAGATATTATTCTTTTAATTTATTATATTATTCAACTACTAAGTGATATTTGGTGAATCAATTTTACATAGACAGTAAAATCCTGCTCTGCGATCATTTCACTCAGCCTCACGGAACTGTTTAATAAGCAAACGGTTTCTAATTCTGGCAAGAGAGACTGAAACGTAGTTGGCTGTGATTGAATCAAAATCCTCAGTGACCTGCTTTACATAACGTCGTGAGACATTGCAAATATCTCCAGCTCCATTTTGGAAGGACCAAATATATTTTAAAAATCACTTCTTGGATACATTCCTTGCTCTGCTCAGAGATTACAGTTGTCATTGCAGAAGGTGCCAGATTTCATTGAGCACATTCTTTCTGAAACATGGGTGTCTCACAACTTGTTCCTCACCGACGGTCAGGTAAGAAAGTTGCTATGTGAGTTCTCTAGACAGGTATAGCTCCTGCTGAGATCCCCACTCCTCTATCTTCCAGCAATGTGTTCTGCTCTTTATGACATCTGTTCATTCTTCAAGTCCATCTGTATTTCAAGGGGAATGCTTATTAATGCAGCCAGGGATAGGAGCAAATAGTTTTTGTAAGAGACTTGGAATCAGTGAAGGATCCCTCAGTATGTGCCACATAACTCCCTCCAAAGCTTTTGCAACTTGAAACTACTGAAGAAAGCACAACAATCTCTAGAATTAGAGAAAAGAAGGTTTAGGGGTGACTTGATTGAGGTGTACAAGATGATTAGGGGGTTAGATAGGGTTGACAGTGTGAACCTTTTCCCGCGTATGGAGTCGGGTATTACAAGGGGGCATAGCTTTAAATTAAGGGGGGGTAGATATAGGACTGAAGTTAGGGGTAGGTTCTTCACTCAGCGAGTCGTAAGTTCATGGAATGCCCTGCCAGTAGCAGTGGTGGACTCTCCCTCTTTATGGGCATTTAAGCGGGCATTGGATAGGTATATGGAGGATAGTGGGTTAGTATAGGTTAGGTGGGCTCGGATCGGCGCAACATCGAGGGCCAAAGGGCCTGTATTGCGCTGTATTCTTCTATGTCTATGTCTAATTGTAGCAATAACCAGAAGAAATCAACCAATAACTAATTGCTCAAAAGCAAACTGAAACTGACTCTACAGTCTACCTCAGCCATGCCAACCACATTTTCCCAAAGCTAAACTAGTCTCACTTTCCTGCATTTGGCCAATATCCCTCTAAACCTTTCCTACCCATGTAACGGTAAAAAGTTTTTCAAATGTTGTAACTACCACTTCCTCTAGCAGTTCATTCAACATATGAACCACCCTCTGTGTGAAAATGTTATTCCTTTTAAATCTTTCTCGCCTCACTTTAAAAATATGCCTTCTAGTTTTGTACTCCTCTACCCTAGGGAAAAGACCTTTGCTATTCACCTTATCCTGCCCCTCATGACTTTATAGACCTCTTTAAGGTTACCCCTTACATGCTCCAGCCTCTCCCAAAAACCTAAGCCCTCCAGTCCTGGCAACATCCTCCCTTGTAAATCTTTTCTGAACACTCTCCTATTTAGTAATATCCTTCCTATACCAGAGCAACCAGAACAGCATACAATACTCCAAAGCGGCTTCAACAACATCCTGTACAACCTCTACATGACATCCCAACTCCTAAACTCAATGGTCTGAGCAATGAAGGTAAGTGTGCTAACTGCCTTCTTAACCACCCTGATCATGTGGAATGCAGCTTTCAAAAAACTATGTACCTGAACCCCAAGAGTTCAACAACACTAACCAGAGCCCAACTATTAACTGTATAAGTCCTGCTCTTGTTCACTTTTCCAAAATGCAACATCTTGCATTTATCCAAATTAAACTCCATCTGCCACTCCTCACCCATTGGCCCAATTGATCAAGATCCTTTTGAAATCTTAGATAATCTTCTTCACTGTCAATTATACCACAATTGCAGTGTCATCTGCAAACTAACTAACCATGTCTTCGAAGTTCTCATCTAAATTGTGTATATAAATGACAAGCAAAAGTGGACCCAGCACCAATCCCTGCAGAACACCACTGGTCGCAGGCCTCCAGTCCAAAATCCAACCCTCCACCACCACCCTCTGTCTCCTATCGTCAAGCCAATTTTGTATCAAATTGACAAGCTCTCCTTGAATCCCACGTGATGTAACTTTCCTAACCTGTCTACCATGCAAAACCTTGTCAAAGGTTTTACTAAAGTCCATGTAGACAACATCTACTGCTTTTCTCAATCTTTTTTGTTATGTCCTCAAAAAGCTCAATCACGTTTGAGAGACACAATTTCCCATACTCAAAGCCACGCTGACTATCCCTAATCAGTCCTTGCCTTTCCAAATATACTTAATTCCTACCTTTCAGAATCCCTTCCAACAACTTAGCCACTATTAATGTCAGACACAGTCTATTGTTCCCAGGCTTCTCCTTACAGCCTTTCTTAGATAAAGACACAACATTAGCCACTCTCCAGTCCTCTGGCACCTCACCCATGACTGTTGACAATACAAATATCTCTGCTAGGGGCTCCAGCAATTTCTTCCTTAGCTTCCCACAATATCCTGGGATTCACCTTAGCAGCACTCAGATTTATCTACATTAGATTCCCTACAGTGTGAAACAGGTCCTTCAGCGTAACAAGTCCACACCTGCCTTCTGAAGAGTAACCCACCCAGACCCATTCCCCTACCCTATATTTACCCCTGACTAATGCACCTACCACTATGGACAGTTTAGCATGGCCAATTCACCTGACCTGCACATCTTTGGATTGTGGGAGGAAACTGGAGCACCCGGAGGAAACCCAAACAGACACGGGGAGACTGTCTGTGTGGAGTTTGCACAGTCGCCAAGGAATCAAACCAGAGTCCCTGGTACTGTGAGGCAGCAGTGCTAACCACTGAGCCACCGTGCCGCCCCAATCTACTTTTATGCTTTAAGACCTCCAACACCTCCCTTTCTGTAATGTGGACTGTTCAAGACATCAATATTTATATACTGTGTACCAACATCATGAAGGTATCTCTCACCTGAGGGAACTAGTACCTAAAGTACCAGTGATTTGAAATTAAAAAGTGGCGTCAACTCAGTTTGAACACATTCCTCAAGATTTGATTTCTGCCTCCAATTGCTACAGTCAGACAAAAAAACATTTTTCTTACATTTCAAATATATTGTTAAGAAATCAAAGTGTTTCCAGAAAATTAATTAAAGACACGCATACAATTAATTTAAACTCTTTATGCTTGCATTTGAGTGGTCACAACAACATTTAGGAAATCATTCCACGGATCCTTTAGAATCCAGGGCAGTGCTGGAGTATTGGCAAGCTCAAAATTAGAATTTGCTAAAAATGATTCATAGCCACTTACTTTTAACAGTTTCATACTGTTTCTGAAAATACTGCAGTTTCATTTAGTGAATAGATCGGACAGATTCCAGATTGGCCTTTACATAGGCTTATCCATTATGTCCAGTCCTAAAATTTCATAAATAAATGACATTATATTTTGCTTTGGTCACTGAAGTATATTATTTTTAGTATAATTCTTAAGATGTATTTCTCCCAATTTCCTGTCAAGAGGTATGGCAAAATTGGTCTTTATCAAATGTGTTTTTTAACACATGGATAGCAGTGAGTTGAGGGGTGCGTAGGTTGTTACTATATTTTATATTACGATTAAATCTCGGCACAACATTATGGGCCAAAGGGCCTGTTCTATGTTCTATGTTATAATACCAATATAAAACTTCATGCTCTATTTTGCAATAAAATAGGTCATGAAATTTATCTCATTAAAATTACCTCTCATTTACAGACAGAATAATTTAAAGACATTGTAAATTATTGATTTGTATCAACTATGATAATTAAGTTTTCAGAGAACCTATTTATTTTTTATTAAAATTTATATTCTCACACCATTTCTATAAACTCTACCGTGTATACATTTCTACATGCAAACAAGCGCAGAATGAACTTTACCAATACAGAAGCCATGCTGATAGACTAACGGTTCAGAAACTAATTTTCCTCAAGGAATGATCAACAATTTGGAGTACCACTGATCTCTACTTCACTCACAAGTTTCAATGTAAATTAAGTTTCAGTTGAAGTAGCTCAGATTCGTTTGACCCCTGGGAAAATTAAAGCCATGATTTCCATGTGTGCGGGAAGCTGAGCTTGCCAGGATCAGCTAGATTAGTTCATTTGTGTTCCTTGAACATCTTACAACAACAAATGGAGGAGTATAACTGAAAGCAGGAAGAGAATAAAGATGACAGTGATTCTTGAAAATGTACTATTTGCTACATGTACCTGATGCTACTAAATGTCCAATGTGTAAGAACACAAGTCACTGACTGTTATATATGCTGCTAAAATACTCACCAGCAACAAATAGTTGGAGGAAAGTACTGCTTCTTTTCCCCACTGTGTCTAGAGAATGTTTTGATTAATAGTGGTAGGGGCAAACCCCCAATGAGTCTTAACAAGAGGTATTTGTCTTAATGAGATATAGTTTATTGCATGAACACACAAACATATGAAGACATAAGCATGGAGCAAGAGAAGACCATTCAGGCACTTGTTATGGCTTACTGGGATAGCACACTGTAACTCAAGGGCTATTATTACCAGAGTCATCCCAGCACCCGAAGTTCCTCTAATTATCTGTCTTCTAGACCTAGGTTGACAGAAAGCATGGACCAGGTTTCTGAACTCAACAAAAGTACTACAATTTATTATGAAATGATTAGACTCAAGTTTCAGGTAAATAGCTAGATACTGTTGACTTTTTTAAAATATAGAATTGTTACACTGTGGAAACAGGTCATTTGGCCAATCAAGTCCACACTTACCCACCAAAGAGCACCCCACCCCATCCCTGTAACCCTGCATCTCCCATGCCCAGCCTACCTTGATGGCACATCCTTGGACACTATGAGAAATTTAGCACAGCCAATCCACATATTTTGCACATCTTTGGACAGTGGGAGGACATCAGAACACCCAGAGGAGAATGTGGAAACTCCACACAGTCACCCAAGGGAGGAATTGAATCCATGTCCTTAGCACTTTGAGACAGCAGTGCTAACCACTGAGCCACTGGGCTGCCCCAATTTCTAAGAATTAAAACTCTAACCCCCTTACAAAACTCCCCCCTTATATGCACAAGCACAGACACATAGGACAAGAAAGAAAATGTGTTATGGACAGAGGGAAATGTTTGAAAAACAGTTCAGTGGTTCCTATTTACAGAAAAAAAAGTGTTCCTTATGATTCTTGAGCTGGTCAGAATGCTATTCCTCAGTTATCCTTCTCCAGATATCTCCGCTCATTTACGAGAGGCACAGGTTCACTTAGAAAAAGATCTCTGATTTATCTGTTAAAAATTACAGTTTGCAGCAACTGTTGAAGGAAAGGAAAACTGCTTTTCTTCAGGTTAAAAGTTGCTTACTGCAGAGAATAGAGAGTGCTCCTGGTTGGTTGGTTGGACCCACTGGCTTCTATGTATTTTGTTCCCAGCCCCAAGTTGTTCGGTTACCTGAGAAGCAGTCACATTGTTGTGGACAGGCAGAAGGTCTTTATCATCAATAACTAGTTACAATTCCACAAACCAATCAGCTTCTTATTGCCAATGAAAATTCCATCTGTACGTAACCCATAGCTGTATAGCAGTGTGCGCATGAGTATCAAATTATTTTCAAATGATCTTTAGTTTTTAAAAGAGTTCTTTCTCATTTCAACCCACAATTAAAAAACACAAAAATGATATGGCCTTTGCACCCTCAAGCCCACTCCACCATTCAATTAGATTATGACTGATCTGATTACAACCTCAAATCTGCATTTTGCCTCATCCTGAGAACCTTTCACCCCCTTGCTTCAAAACAATCTATTTGCTTCTGTTTTAAAAGTATTCAAAGACTGTGCTTCTAACACCTTTTCTGGAAGAGATATGAAGACTCACAACCTTCAGAGAAACAATTTCACTGGATCTCCATTTTAAATGGATGAGCCCTGATTTTGAAACAGTGACATCCTAGTTCTCAATTTTCCCATAAAATGGTAACATCTTTTCTACCCTCAGGATCCTCAAGATCGAGTATGTTTCAACCAACTGACTTTTCTAAATTCCAGCAAATACAAGCCTAATCTGTTTAGCCTTTCCTAGAGTCATAGAGGTCTACAGGATGGAAGCAGGCCCTTTGGCCCAACGTGACCATGCTGCCCAGTTTTTACAATTAAACTAGTCCCATTTACCTACATTTGGGCAATATCCCTCTGTACCTATCCAAATGTTTTCTAAATGATGAAATTGTACTCACTTTCACCACTATCTCTGGCAGCTCATTCCATACTCTCACCACCCTGTGAAAAATTGCCCCTCTGGACCCTTTTGTACCTCTCCCTTCGCACCTTAAACTATACCCTCTAGTTTTAAACTCCTCTATCATGAGGAAAAACTGCTGGCTATCTATCTTAGCTATGCCTCTCATGGTTTTATAGACCTCTGTAAGGCCACCCTCAGTCTCCTATGCTTCATGGAAAAAGACCACAGCCTATCCAATCTCTACTCAAACCCTCCAGTCTAAGTAACATCCTAGTAAAACTCCTTCTGGTTTAATAGTATCCTTTCTGTAGTAGGGTGACCAGCACTGCAGGTAGTACTCGATTCTCCTGCTCCTCGGATGCTGCCTGGCCTGCTGTGTTTTTCCAGCATCACATTTTTCAACTCAGGTCTCCAGCATCTGCAGTCCTCACTTTCTCCAAATGTGGCCTTACTAACGTCTTGTACAGCTGCAACATGACATCCCAACTCCTATAACGCAGTGCTGAGACCAATGAAAGCAAACATACAGAACGTCTTCTTCACCACCCTGTGACTCCAATTTCAAAGAGCCATAAACCTGTGTACCTATATCTTTGTTCTATAACAGTCCCCAGAGCCCTATCATCGACAGTGTAAGCCCTGCCCAGGTTTGACCCACTAAATGGCAACACCTTGCGATTATCTAAATTAAACTCCATCTGCCATTCCTAAGCCCACTGACCCAGTTGATGAAGATCTCGCTGCATTCTCAGATAACCTTCTTCACTGTCCACTATATTACCAAGTTTGGCTTCATAAACAAACTTACTAACCATACCTCCTAAATGCACATCCAAATCATTTATATAAATGATGAAAAGGAGTGTACTCAGCACCAATCCTTTTGGCACCACTGGTCACAGGCCTCCAGTCTGAAAAGCAACCCTCTACCATTGCCCTGCATTTTCTATCAGCAAGCCAATTTTGTATCCAATGAGCTAGTTCTCCCTGGATCCCATGAGATTTAAGCTCACTCAACAACCTACCCTTCCTACAATGTATCCCATTATCTACAGTATGTGTTGCCTCTACAAACATTCCTCAAAACAATCTACTCATCCCAACTGTTCATCTGGTAAACCTTCTCTGAACTGCCGCCAAACCACAGATATCTGAAATTAAATAAGGTGACCAGCACTCTGCACAGTTCTCCAGATGAAGTGTCACAATACCCAATATAACTGAAACACAACTTTCCTACTTTTGCATTCAATTCCCCTCAAAATAAATATCATTCCATTAGCTTTCCTACTTACATGCTGTACACACATGTTTAATGACTCATATATGATGACCCCCAGATTACATCTCAGAGCTTTGCAATCTATACCAATTAGAAAAATGGTTTGTTTTTTATTCTTACTGCCAATATGGACCTTTTTACATTTTTTCCCATTGTACTCCATTTTATACATCTTTACCCACTCAGTTAACCTATGTATGTATTTTCGTTTCTACTCCTTATGCTCTTCACAACTTACATTCCTATCTATTTCTGTGTCATCAACAAACTTGGGAATTATTTCTTCTGCCCCTTCATCTAAGTCAAGGACCAAGCACTGATCCCTGTGGTACACCACTTATTACATTTTGCAAATCAGAAAATGACCCATTTACATCTACTCTCTGTTTCCTGTTAGTCAGGTAATCTTCCAAGCATGCCAATATGCTATCCACAACACCATGAGCTTCTAGTTTATATAATAACCTTTGAGATGGCACTTTATCAAATGCCCTCTGCACATCTAAATACAGTGTATCCCATTATCCATAGTATGTGATGCCTCTACAAAGAACTCCAATACATAAGTCAAACATGATTTCTCCTTTACAACATTTTGTTAACTCTGCCTGATTACATTGAACTTATCTCAGTGTCCTGCTGTGACTTCTTTAATAAAAACTTCTAACATTATCCTTACAACAGGTGTCAAGCTAACTGGCTTGTAGTTTCCTGCATTCTGTCTTCCTTTTTGAATAAAAGGCGAACATTTGCTATCTGCCAATCTAATGGGACTGTGACCCAAATAAAAGCAGCTTGAGAAAATTGAAATCAATTCATCAACTATCTCACTAGCCACATCTTTTGAGACCCAGGGAGCACTCCATCAAGAAAGTAGTGATTTTTCTGGTGACTGGGATTCTGATTTTCTCACTGCCTTTTATTTCATGTTTTATTGCTGTGTCTGTGATGTTAGTTATATCCTCTGAAGTGAAGACCAGTGCAAAATACTCGTTCAATTTATTTACCATTTGGTTCTGATATAATGTGATAGTTCCATTCTCATGCGATCTCGTGTTATAAGAAAATCACCCAATAGCTGCATCATTTAAACTAATGGGGCCAGAATCACATTCTAGCCAATACAGGTAAGGAAAGTTTGTGTTCTACAAATAATGGCCTAAATTCTTCACAGTAAAGCCAATCGTGTTGAAGAAACATCTATTTATAGCAGAACTGGCTGTAATTATTTTCTATTACTATTTCTCCAGTTTCACTTTCTACAGGACAAATGCTCACTTCACAAATTCCTTACAAACCATCTCTATTTCTGGCTAGCATTTCCTCATACTCTAATTTTCCTCCTTATTAATTTTTTTCAATCACTACTTTCTTAAAAAAAGCTGTCCAATCTGCTTATTTCTTACCTATTTATATATTTTTGAAAATTTGATATTATCTTTAATATTTGTAGTTAACCATGGATGGTGGGTCCATCTCTTGGAACTTTTCTGCCTTGTTGAAATGAATCTTTTCTACATATTCTAAAGTATACCCTCACATATCTGCTACCGCATCTCTACTGGCCTATCCTTTTATTTATTTATCAAATCATTTTAGCCAGCTCTGCTTTCGGAGAATCACAGAAAGGTACAGCATGGAAACAGACCCTTCGGTCCAACCCATCCATGCTGACCAGATATCCCAACCCAATCTAGTCCCACCTGCCAGCACCCGGCCCATATCCCTCCAAACCCTTCCTATTCACATACCCATCCAAATGCCTCTTAAATGTTGCAATTTTACCAGCCTCCACCACTTCCTCTGGCAGCTCATTCCATACACGTACCACCCTCTGCATGAAAAGGTTGACCCTTTATATCTTTACTCTCTCACCCTAAACCTATGCCCTCTAGTTCTGGACTCCCCAACCCCAGGGAAAAGACTTTGCCTATTTACCCTATCCATGCCCCTCATGATTTTATAAACATCTATAAGGTCACCCCTCAGCCTCCAATGCTCCAGAGAAAATAGCCCCAGCCTGTTCAGCCTCTCCCTATAGCTCAGATCCTCCAACCTTGGCAACATCCTTGTAAATCTTTTCTGAACCCTTTCAAGTTTCACAACATCTTTCCGATAGGAAGGAGACCAGAACTGCAAGCAATATTCCAATAGCGGCCTAACCAATGTCCTGTACAGCCGCAACATGACGTCCCAACTTCTGTACTTAATACTCTTACCAATAAAGGAAAGCATACCAAATGCCTTCTTCATTATCCTACCTACCTGCAACTCCACTTTCAAGCAGCTATGAACCTGCACTCCAAGGTCTCTTTGTTCAGCAACACACCCTAGGACCTTACCATTAAGTGTATAAATCCTGCTAAGATTTGCTTTCCCAAAATGTAGCACCTCGCATTCATCTGAATTAAACTCCATCTGCCACTTCTCAGCCCACTGGCCCACCTGATCCTGTGTAATCTGAGGTAACCTTCTTCGCTGTCCACTACACCTCCAATTTTGGTGTCATTTGCAAACTTACTAACTGTACCTCTTATGCTCACATCCAAATGACAAAAAGTAATGGACCCAGCACTGACCCTTGTGGCACTCCACTGGTCACAGGCCTCCAGTCTGAAAAACAACCCTCCACCACCACCCTCTGTCTTTTATCTTTGAGCCAGTTCTGTATCCAAATGGCTAGTTCTCCTTGTATCCCATGAAATCTAACCAGTCTCCCATAGAGAACCTTGTCGAATGCCTTACTGAAGTCCATAGAGATCACATCTACTACTCTGCCCTCATCAATCCTCTTTGTTACCTCTTCAAAAAAACTCAATCAAGTTTGTGAGACATGATTTCCCACGCACAAAGCCATGTTGACTATCCCTAAATCAGTCCTTGCCTCTCCAAATACATGTACATTCCGTCCCTCAGGATTCCCTCCAACAAGTTGCCCCCCACTGACATCAGGCTCAGTGGTCTATAGTTCCCTGGCTTGTCTTTACCGCCCTTCTTAAACAGTGGCACCACATTAGCCAATGTCCAGTCTTTCCGCACCTCACCTGTGACTATCAATGATACAAATATCTCAGCAAGAGGCCCAGCAATCACCTCCCTAGCTTCCCACAGAGTTCTAGGGTACACCTGATCAGATCCTGGGGATTTATCCACCTTTATGCATTTCAAGGCACCCAGCACTTCCTCCTCTGTAATATGGACATTTTTCAAGATGTCACCATTTACTTCCCTACATTCTGTATCTTCCATGTCCTTTTCCACAGTAAATACTGATGCTTTGAATTAAACTTTAAACTCTACCTCCCTCAAACTGAATGTAAATTTCAAATACAGTATGGCCAATGCTACATAGGAGTTCCATCACAGTTAGATCATTAATTAATCCTGTTCATTGTATAATACTAGGTCTGTTCTCTGGTTTGCTCCAGAACATGCTGTTCTAAGAAATTATCCTGAAAACATTCTATGATCTCTTCATCTTGATAATCTTTGCACACTTGACTTTTCCAGTTGACATTTAGACTAAATTGTCTCACTTTTATTGTTGTGCTGCTTTAACAGGATCTTGTTATTTTTTTCCTTTATGCTCAACCCTCAGTCACTGTTCAGTAGCCTGTACACCACTTCCATCAGTAACTTCTTGCATTTATCATCACCATCCAAACTGTCTGAACATCCCGGCTTCCTGAACGTAGGTCAACCCAGGTATTGTGCTAAAAACGTTAGTGCCTAATAAAGTTTCCTAAGTAAATTTTTTTATTTTCCTGTCCTTCCTAAATGCCCAGCACCATTCAATATTCAGATCTCAATCCACATCATCCTGCAGTCACGTCTCTGTAATGTTTAAAGTTACTTATATTGTACTTCATTTACAATAAAATTAAATACATTGAACTTATTTACTTCAATTTACAATCTCAGATCATCTGTTTTGTTTCAAGCACTACACACATTCAGATACAAAGCCTTTAGCTATATCCTTTTTCCAAATGGCAGTCTTACCTGTTCATTTACTTTAGATTGATATTCTCTATCTCTTACTAGCACAATCTATTATTTACTGTTTTAAAAAGGTTCTCTTTGGCCTTGACTCTACTCTAGTACACTGCATCTTTCCAAATTTCCTCTTGAATGGCTTTCTGTACCATGGTGCCATGGTTGGCTAAGTCATCCATCTTGTAGCCCTCAGCCTCAGCTGAAAGAATCTTAAACCTGTTTGGACAACTGCAAATGATAAGGCACCATCTTCTGCTCCCCTTACCTGTCTCACTCACAATCACACTTTCCAGTGCTCAAGCATTGACTGAATCAAACAAATCAGTCCTAAGAGGCGTGACCATCTCCTGGAATAAATAATCCATGTTTCTCCATCTGTGATGTGTCACAGTGTCTGTAATTCAGGACATAAATACTACCTAAATTCAGACACATGCTCAAGATCAAACTGCTATCCAGGAAATCCCGCATTCTTCAATTGTGCCATATCATCTGACTTGCCATCCTTAATGTGTTCTAATTAACTATTTAATTATTGTATCAACTATATGTTTGCTTATGTCTTCATGTATTTTATTAACCTTGCCATCAGTTGCTATATTACGTCAAACCTTAGAAACTAGTAAACCTTAGTCATATACCAGATATTCACCAAATAACTAGCTTCTTCTTCTTCTTCTTGAACAGATTAAAAATCAATTCCTGGAAGCTGAAGAAGTTACAAAAGTAATAGAGCACCTTTTTCCTTTACCTCCTGCCTCCCTAATCACCCAATACAGCTCTAAATTGTAAATTGCATTCAAGTGCACTTGGTTAACTAGTTTTATATGCTTTTAGGACAAAAGGCCTAGTTTACCCATTTAATAAGGAATTGGTTTTAGTGGCTCCTTAGATACACCCAACCAATTTTCCACTGAAGGCTTTGTTGAAAACTTTGTTTATGTCTGCAAACTACAGAATTCAAACAGTATATTCCAGTTGAATGTAAACAATCAAATTTAGATTTGTACAAAATAGAAATTTATACTTTCTGAGCCACCAACTGAAAGCATTCAGTCCTAGACAGGAATAGATACAAGTAATATTGATTCATTAGACATAATAACTAAGACCATCAAGAAACAATGATGGCACATCTGCCACTATTGGGCTCTTGAGTACACTCCAGTTTCCCACCCAAGGATGTATGCCATCATCTGATTGGGTGAGGCATAATACAATCTCCACCATTAGCTCCTTCAGAAGCATTATCTTAAACAACATCTTTCCCAAGCTTTTCCTTTACCCTTAGTAACATTTGTATTTTCAGACACGTAACTATAACTACCTTTAACATTATCCCTTACTCTCCAAATTTCTGACTTCACAAATTCATGCAGTCTGGAGACTTTACATTTTTTCCAGAATGCAATCTCTTTAGACTTGGTTTATCTTGAAAGTGACTTGCTCGACTTTTAATCTGGGCATCCTTCAACAGAATACTGGCGAGACCATAACTTTGTTCCCTCTTCCTGTTTTTCTCAAATTTTCTTTACAAATGTTGACCTTAATTTGGTCTATGAATCATTTCTCTGCTAGATGACCTTTTAACCCCTGTATGTTTTTCACAGCAGATATAGTTCCTGCTAAACCTGGTGTTTACTCCATTACATTAGCCAGAGGATGTATAATTGCTTGCATTTTCTTCACAGAGGAATTCCTCTTTGTTAGCTCAGGCAGCTTCACCATAACTTCATCTGTGTGATCTTTAATCTCATGAATTTCCAGCATGAGAAAACGCTACTTGGGAGAACCAAATATTTTACTGCTTGCAATATCCTGGATTTCTGAGTCAAGTAATCTCTTGTTCACTGTTTCCTGAATCTGTGAATGTTGTTCTGACTTCAATGGAGTTTATCTTCTCAATCTGCTGCTACATCTGTGTTGAAGTATGTAAGCACTTTACTTCATATTTTTTGAGTAGATTGGGTGCTTTCATTCACCCTCAGTGGATAGCTTGCGGTGGATTAGATGCAGTCACATCCATAGATATATTACTAGGGGATTTCTGTTTATTTAGCAAAATGTCAGTCACTGATACTAATTGCTGTTCTTTGCCAGGTGAAGATTGAAATGTGGTACTTGAACTTATGTGAACTCATTATCTGACATTGAAGTCAAACCTGCTCTATCAATTTGTTCACTGCACTGCTTAGCCCTGTGAACAACTTCATTTAAAGATCCCTCAATGAGGAAATGTACAGCTCATTTCCTTTTTCCACATCAGCATCTTCCCATAAACTTTCCTAATTTCCGGTATCTGAATTTTCCTCAGGAATGATAAGAATGGTTTAGAATTCTAACAATCCTGTGCACTTATAGATTTCACTATGAGTTCTGAGATCGTCAATTCACTTGAGAATTCAAGTGGCAACACAATGACTAGCACTAGTGCCTCACAGTGCCAGGGACCTGGATTCGATTCCAACCTCCGGTCACTCTCTTTGTGGAGTTTGCACATTCTCCCCGTGTCTGTGTGGGTTTCTTCTGGGTGCTCTGGATTCCTCCCACAGTCCAAAAATGGGCAGGTAAGGTGGATTGGTCATGGTAAATTGCTCATGGTGTTCAGGGATATGCAGGTTAGGTGGATTAGCCGTGGTAAATGCAGAGTTACAGGGATAGAGTTAGGTACTGTGTCTGGATGGGATGCCCTTTGGAGGGTGAGTGTGGACTCAATGGCTGAATGGCCTACTTCCACACTGTAGAGATTCTATGATTCTATGAACTCTGGCCATCCACAACTGCTTGTCCTTGGTACATACCTGGTAATGTATAAGTGTTCCTGGGTGTATTCTTCCTAATCCATATTCCCAAAGGGAAGCAAAATATCTAGTCTTTGGTCAAAAACTAGCTAGCTGACCATGAGTTTGAAATCTGTCAATGCTTCATTTTATCGAAAGTGACTTGCTGGAAATTTAATCTGGTTATCCTTCAAAATAATACTGTCGAACCCATAATCTTGCTCACTTTTTTGTTTTTCCCAGATTTCCTCGAGCCTCTTTAATCTTGCTGGCCAGTCGTACTTCTTGACCACATGAAACAATTTTTAATTCCATGATTGGTAGCTTCAATAGACTCTGTCTTACATCTAGGAAGTCCAGTTAAATCTTCTACCCTTGACCCCTGTGGCTTGACTGGTTGGTTGACAATTTGCTCCTAGTCCAGTTGTTTCCTTACAACTAATTAAATTCTTGTATTATATCTCAGACACAACAGAAGAGTAATATTGCTATAGGTCTAGTAATCCAGAGATGCAGGTAATGCTCTGGGAACCAGGGTTTGAATTGCACCACCAGATGGTGGCATTTGAATTCAATAAAATCTGGAATTAAACAAGTCTAATGATGACCTTGAAATCATAGTTGATTTTCGTAAAAGTGTGGCTCATTAATATATTTTAGAGAAGACAAAACTGCTGTCCTTAGCTAATCGGGCCTATGCGTGACTCCAGACTCGCAGTAATGCGGTTGACTCTTAATGGCCCTCTGAAAAAGGCTTAACAAGTCAGTCAGTTGTTTCAAACCATTAAACAAAAGTCTCAAAAAAGCAATTAAACCAGACAGAGCACCTGATAGCAACATTAGAGTACTGGAAACAAAATAAGCAAACTAAGCCCAGTTGAGTCTTTAAGAACATTTAGGGCATTTGGTGCCAAAATTAGGAGAGCTACTCTACAGACTAGGCAAGCAACAACCTCACATTGTTATACTTAAGGAAACAAAGCTGCAGCCCACATCCCAGACAACACCACCATCCTTGGGTATGATCTGTTCTGCCAATGGACCCAGCAGAGGTATCAGAATTGCAAAGTGTGGCGCTGGAAAAGCACAGCAGGTCAGGCAGCATCCGAGGGGCAGGAGAGCCGATATGTTGGGTATAAGTCCTTTATCAGGAGCATTCCTGACGAAGGACTTATGCCCAAAATATTGACTCTCCTGCCCCTCGGATGCTGCCTGACCTGCGGGCTTTTCCAGCGCCATACTTTGCAACTCTTACTGCCCAGTCCTCACTTTTTCCCAGCAGACAATCAGCACAGTGGTAAGCAGCAGGGAGGGAGTGGTCTTGGGAATTCTCAAAATTGTTTCCAAGCTCCATGAAGTTTCCTGGCATCCGGTCGAACATGGGCAAGAAAACATTCTGCTGATTATCACATACTGTGGATGCCTCAGTTAATGCATCAGTCCTCCTTCATGAAGAATAGCATTTGTAAGAAACACTGGTGGAGTGTCAAGACTGCAGAAGATAATCTGAGTGAGGAGCTTCGGTATCCATCACCAAAAGTGGCTCATAACACCACTAGTGACTGAGCTGGTTAAGTCCGAAAGATCATAGCTGCCAGATTGGCTCAGTGACAGGTGGTGAAGGAACCAACAAGAACGAAAACAAAAGTGTTTGACCTCATCCTCATCAATCATGCTGCTGTAGATTAATTTGTCCATTACAATATTGGTTCGAGTGACCACTGCACACATCTATGGAAACATTGCCACATGTTCATGTTGGGGATACCCTCCATCATCCACTGTCACCATGCTAAATGGGATTAGCAACTCAACACTGGCCAACCCTGAAATGCTGTGGGTTATAATAACAGAATTGTCCATAAACATTTCAAAACTTCATAGTCTGGCAGACTTCAAAATACCCAATAAGCCAGGGGATCAATCCTGATTCAATGAAAAGTACAGGAGGGCATGTTAGGAGCAGCACTGGGCACAGATAAAAATGAGGTATCAAGCTGGTGAGACTACAAAGCAGGATTTGTAGGGCAGACAGTATATGACGCATGTGAGAGACAGAGCTAAGCCATTGCACAACTAATGATCTAAACTGTGCAGTTCAGCCACATCCTGGTGTGAATGGTGATGGACAACTAAACATTTCATCGAAGGTGTAAACTCAAAAAATATTTCCATCTTCAATGCTGGGGGAGCTGAACACATCAAAAGATAAGACTGAAGCATTTGCAACAGTCATCAGCCAGAAATACTAAGTGGATGATTTGTCTCAGTTTTGTCGAGAAGTTCTCAGCATCACACAGTCAGTTTTCAGCTATTTTGATTCTCTCCATGTGATATTGAGAAATGGGTGAAGTCACTTAATATTCCAAAGGCTGTGGGCCCTGACAAGATTCCAGAAATGGTGCTGAAGACTTGTGCTTCAGAATTGCCATGTCTCTGATCAAGCTGTTCCAATACAGCTACAATATTAGAATCTACTTGATTTGATGGAGGGTGGCATCGAAGTGCTCTAGCAAGACTGGAATCAATGGGTTTAAAGGGACAAACTCTCCACTGGCTGGAGTCATCCCTGGCATATAGGAAAAGGGTTGTAGTTTTGGCAAGTCAGTCATCTCAGCTCCAGGACATGTCTGCAGGAGTTTCTCAGGCTACTTCACTAGGCCCAACCACCTTCAACTGCTTCATCAATGACTTTCCTTCCATCAAGAGGTCAGAAGTGGGCATGTTCATTGATGATGGTGCCATGTTCAGCACCATTCATGATTCCTCCGACACTGAAGCAAATGTAACAAGGTCTGGACTTTGTTCAGGTTTGGGGCAGACAGGTGGCAGATAACAGTTGCACCACACAACTACAGGAAGAGAGGATCTCTTTACTGCTTTCAAAGGGTCTTCTTGCCTTTTTGAAGTCAAAATGATTGTTTCAAGTATTCTGTAGGTAAAATGAAAGCTTTCTGGTCATAATTTCTTCACATGCAAAGTTTTAATTTTCATGGCAGAAAACATTTTGATGCAGCCTTACCAAAATTGGAAGTTTAAATCAGTGATCTCCTTTCCTTAATCACAGTCTTAAATATTTTCCACCTCTTTTCTTTCCATTTTAAACTACCCTCCTTTCACATTAAATCTGCCCCTTGATGTTCCCAATTCTGTTGCATCTGTTAAATCTGTGGTCCTTGACTTCATTACTGAACCTGCACTTCATAGTGTGCACACCTTAAGAGGTAGAGCTGAGAATACTTCTGGTATGGGTCTCATTTCCACAAAGAGTGACCTGCAATGAGATGTAGCTGAACTGGCAATGTGTTATGGAAGATTTACCTGCTGCAACACTGATTGTAGCCCTCAGGCCACTGAGAAATGGCACCGCTAGGTGCAAATCAGTGGCCAGATCAGACCACCAGGGGCTGGGGTGGGGAGGAATTATAGGGAAATACAATTTGATGGTCAGAAGCAAGATTGGTGTTGAAAGCAGCAGAAGGCTACACTCCTTTGATGTGGGATCATGGGGCATATTGCTGATGAAGGGCTCTTGCCCAAACCATCCATTCGCCTGCTCCTCGGGTGCTACCTGACCTGCTGTGCTTTTCCTGCACCACACTCTGGACTCATGGGGCATATGTATACTCCTCCCTAATCCATTTCAGCTAAGTATTGATGTGATCTCACCTTCTTTGGTGAGTCCTGTTAGACCAGATGTATTGGTTTTCCTCAGTGAAACTAGGTTTAAAGCCTTTAACACTAAGTAGTTGCAATGGGGGCCTCAAATTGGTTTTATTGCATTTGTAAAGACTAAATTCCAGTTTAGCAATGAATGGACATTCAGAGGCTGGTGAAGTTTGGAGACCTTTGGAGACATTTGGAGAAGTTGAGTCCAGAGGTCATAGAGTCATAGAGACATGTACAGCGTGGAAACAGACCCTTCGGTCCAACCCGTCCATACCGACCAAATATCCCAATCTAGTCCCACCTGCCAGCACCTGGCCCATATCCCTCCAAGCCCTTCTTATTCATATACCCATCCAAATGCCTCTTAAATGTTGCAATTGTACCAGCCTCCACCACTTCCTCTGGCAGCTCATTCCATACACGTACCACCCTCTGTGTGAAAACATTGCCCCGTAGGTCTCTTTTATATCTTTCCCCTCTCACCCTAAACCTGTGCCCTCTAGTTCTGGATTCCCTGACCCCAGGGAAAAGACTTTGTCTATTCACCCTATCCATGCCCCTTATAATTTTGTAAACCTCTGTAAGGTATTTAGTCTCAAGAAGGGTTTCAGCAACAACAATACATTTTGTTTTGTGTATGATACAGTGTGTTTATGTTTGCAACAATATATGCACTCTTGCATTCTAAATCATAGCAGAAATAAATTAACTGCAGCCCTTTACTTTCAACTTTTCAATCACTGTGATGGATTGCTCTGAAGAAAATTACATCTTTCATTGCATTCGTTCCTCAGCAGTAAGCCTTCTGATTTAGTATGTCTCAGCGGGATTAATGTGTGAAATGATGCGATGCCAGTAAAGACTTCTACCTTTTCACTACAGTTCAGCTGAAGGAAAGAAATCTTGGAGGATGAACATTTCCATGTGTTGGCATTTCAGTTTTATTTGCTTTGGTCTGAAACTGCTGAATCTTTCTGAAGAAAATTCAGTCAATTGAACTTTAGTCTTTATATGTGTGCTTTGGTGATCATCTAATGCTGAAATGAATTCTGAATGAGTGTCTGGATTGAATGAGTCTCAGTTGTGGGATTATACTTATTAGTTAATTATGCATATAACTGTCCTTTCCAAATCACAATGCTTCAGTAATAATTTTGTACATAATAAACTGTTAAAAAAAATGTTTCTGTTGCTTTCCATTTGTTTCATTTCTATGCCGCAACCTTCAGTCTGTGATGATAGATCAATCGATTGGGATGATGAAGGAAAAGTAGCTGATTTGAAAATAAAAGTAACTTTAATTTTAAATTCAAATAGAACATAGAACATTGAACAATACAGCGCAGAACAGGCCCTTCGGCCCTCGATGTTGCACCGACCTGTGAACTCATCTAAGTTTATCCCCTTACACTATCCCATCATCATCCATGTGCGTATCCAAGGATTGTTTAAATCTCCCTGATATGGCTGAGTTGACTACATTGGCAGGTAGGGCATTTCACGCCCTTACCACTCACTGAGTAAAGAACCTGTCTTAAACCTATCACCCCTCAATTCGTAGCTAAGCCCCCTCGTACAAGCTGATGTCATCATCCTACGAAAAAGACTTTCAGTATTTACCCTATCTAATCCTTGGATCATCTTGTATGTCTCTATCAAATCCCCTCTTAACCTTCTTCTTTCCAATGAGAACAGACCCAAGTCTCTCAGCCTTTCCCCTTAAGACCTCCCCTCCAGACCAGGCAACATCCTGGTAAATCTCCTCTGCACCTTTTCCAATATTTTCACTTCCTTCCTGTAATGGGGCGATCAGAACTGTACACAATATTCCAAGTGTGGCCGCACCATTAAATGAAGGAAACACAGAAGTATTCCTGAGCAGTAGACTATCTTTGGTAAAATTATTGTAAATTACTTTATACTTGAGGCACTGAAATTTGACAAAACTGTTTAAATGGAGTTGAGACTACCTTTATGTTTTGAAATAGGGTTGGTGCATTTCCCAGTGGGAATATGAATCTTCCGGTGCTACAGACAAGCAGATTTCAAGTTTTAAAACGAATCTCCCTCATTCTTCTCATCACCTGTCCATAAGAAGACTATGATTTAATGTTTCCCCTTGTTCTGAAGAATTCATGTCAGACTCATAATGTTAGCTTCTTTTGTCACCCTACAGATTCGATTACATTACAGTGTGGAAACAGGCCCTTCGGCCCAACAAGTCCACACCGACCCGCCGAAGCGAAACCCACCCATACCCCTACATTTACCCCTTACCTAACACTACGGGCAATTTAGTATGGCCAATTCACCTGACCCTACACATCTTTGGACTGTGGGAGGAAACCGGAGCATCCAGAGGAAATCCACGCAGACACGGGGAGAACGTGCAAACTCCACACAGTCAGTCACCTGAGGCGGGAATTGAACCCGGGTCTCTGGCGCTGTGAGGCAACAATGCTAACCACTGTGCCACCGTGCTGCCAGATTGCTGAGTTTCACAGCACCCTCTGCTTTCATTTCAGCATCTGCACTATTTTGCTTTCATTTTGAAATTTGTTTTTCTAATTTGTTCATAAACCCTCTGTCAGGAAAAAGGACGTTAGATTGTAAATATTGAAAGAACAACTTTGCAGAAGACAATGCATACCAATTCACACTGGTTTAACGATCTATTCAGTCAGACTTAGATTTGTCTTGCTAACAATGTCTCAGGAGCCTGGATTGTTGGAGAGTTAAGACTGCTGCTGGCTTAATCCCTGCATTTCATGAAAATAGAATTAGCTTTATTATCACATGTACTGACACGAATACAGTGAAAAGTTTACAAGTCATCACTTACGGTGCTATCTTAGATGCAAAGGTATCTAGGTACAGATTCTTAAGTATGGATTCTTCGGAATAAATTAACCAAAAGAAACAAAATCAAAGGATTAAAAAGTTCAGAATTACAGTCCTTCCACCCCAATACACACTGGCATCTAGCCCTCTGACTACAAAAGGAATAAAATTAAAATTACATCAATAGAGTTTCACCTTCTGAACAAGAAATCTCCAAGCGCAAACAAACAGCTTTTGCAAGGTCTCTGCAAGGTCCCACAGTCTAGGCACCTCCATCACCACAGCCAAGGACCTGCAAGTCAGACCCAGAGTTCTCAATGGTGTTCTCTTCTGGGCATCACGACCACCACAGCCAACCGACACCACTGACACCGCACTGGCTTCCCCACGACGTCAGAAGATGAAGAAAGAAAGAGAAAGAAATGGCAAAAGAATAAAAAAGTAAGAACAGACAAAGCATCTGGCCGGCATGGACGGGTTGGACCGAAGGGTCTGTTTTCATGCTGTACATCTTTATGACTCTATGATTCCCCCAGGTACAGGTGGCAAATGAAGGAGTAGAATGCAAGCTTCTTACAATATCCCTCTAGCCTCAGTCTCCTGAAAAACTCCTACTTTGGAAATAAAACCAATCTGACTCCAGGTTAAGACACAGACAGACTCCAGCAAGACCACATGCCTAAAGTACACTGTCAGACTGGAGGTCTCACCTCCTTTATATTGATAACACCTTAAGTTATCTCAGGGCAGTGACTTGAAAGAAATTCTGTGATTTGCTTATTAATCAATCAAAACCTGCATTCTAACTGATTAACAATTTACAAGCCATCGAAGATGTATTCAATTCATTTTCATGAGTTGTATAACCCTTTGACCTTTTCCTTATAAATTCTGTGTCTAAGATCTTCCTCTCTCATTAGCACCTGATGAAGCAGCAGCACTCTGAAAGCTAATGTTTTCAAATAAATCCGTTGGACCATAACCTGGTGTGAAGGGCTTTTGCCAGAAATGTCGATTTTCCTGCTCCTCAGATGCTGCCTGACCTGCTGTGCTTTTTCCAGCACCACTCTAATCTAAACTCTGGTTTCCAACATCTGCAGTCCTCACTTTTGCCTGCCTGATTTTTGACCCTGCCTTGTGAAGTTACATACAGCTTGATAAGATCCATCAGTTATGATGAAATGCTACCTCTCTGGGACTGAGACCATCTTTTTAACTTGATAGAAAATACTACTTGTGTTGCTATGGCAAAGAAGCAGCATGAAATAACTAGTTTCACCTGTTTCTCATATTTCTGAAATACCTGACCTCTCCAGAGTAATTGGAGGAACTGACAACAACTGCAGGACATCTGGTTATTTAAATATCATAATGAGGGTGTGTGCCTTCACTTTCACAGTCATGCTGTTTTTAAGTCTTTTCAGCCAGCTTCTCAAAACCTTGGTAAACACAGTAGCTCAAATAAGATTGGAAGGGCTGAATTCACAAGATATCTTTCCACTGTTGCTTATGGACCAGGAGGAATTGAAGTCTCCCCTCGAGGCCCAAACAAAACCCAATTAAACACTCTTCACCCATCCCACAAACACACTCACCTTTCCACTATACCCAACATCTTTCACAGTGAAATAGGGTTCATCCCTGAGTGGCAAGACATTCAGGCTGCCTGTGGGTGGAAAAGGAGATCTGAAGTGCAAATAAAAATCCAGGCTGACAGCTCACCTAATGATCTTGCCTCGTAAAATTCACAACGTCTCTGACTGTGATTCAAAATCATTTGGTGTATGTGACAGCCACTGAATGGAAAGTCAATACTTGTCAGAGCTCCAATGTGCTCCTTGAATCTGTATCCATTTCATTTATTAGCTTCTGCTACACAGACAGCTGTCTGTTTCCTTCACAAGGCACAGTGAATGAAATTGTTGAACATGCAGCAGATTTTCAGAAATAAGCAAAGACATAAACGCCCCCCCCACACCCCCATAACCTCATTACAGTGATTCCGAAGCAAGGGAACTAACAGTGAAGAATACAAGGAATCTCAGTCTGCAAAATGAGGGAAGCCAAGAGCCTCTGGTAACTCTGTCACATCGTCCAGGGAACAAAATCATCCTCACCTTTCACATCCTCTACTGCTGAGACACCTGCAGCCACCAATTTCTTGTTTCTATTTCTATGACTTGGTATTTCTCCCAGCATTAGCATCCCTCCTGGCTAGGATGAGTTTCTGCTGTGGAGCTCCTCAATGTCAATGGTGGTGCCTTGATTTTTTACATTTGCCATCAGTGACTGTTTTGAATGCTTGTTTCTTCCAAACCTTCTAAGTCTTCTGATCTGTGGCATTGTATAACTCCTTGTGGTCAATTAATATTTTCCTGGTCCTTGCCACAATCCTTGCTGTGGATTTTCTCCGGCACTTCTTCCGCTTTTGCACAGGCTTTCCCCTCCTCCATCCAGTAGCTGGGTGGGTTTAAAGTCTGTCCCTCACTGCTGAGCTTGTAATTAGGTTTCTGTCTACTTTCTGGGGTCAGGTCACTCAACTGGCCCTGTCCATCATTCTGCGCTGTTTGTGGATAAGAGTTCAGCTGTTCCTTGCTGCTTGCCTTGGGATTCATGGATCTGGTCACCACCTGCTACCATATAGTAAAGTGAGGTCTACACTTGTGAGTAAACATGAACAAGTTTGCTTGAACATAACTATATATATCATGATATATAAGGGAAGATAAGAGAAGTCACTTTCTGGAATCCACACCCTCCAGCTCCACCTCCATGTGATCTGACATTATTGTACATAGCTCTTTACACACATGCTCAGTAGTCAGAAACATGGAAGCATGAGTAGGCCATTCAGTCCTTCGAGCCTGCTGTCCCATTTACTAGGATTCTGGCTGATCATCCAACTCAGTATCCTCATTTCTGCTTTCTCCCCATGCCCTTTGATCCCTTTAGTCCTAACAAGTATATTTAATTCCTTTTTAAAGCATTCAATATTTTGACTTAAACCACTTTCCATTGCAGAGAATTCCACAAGCCCACCACTCTCTGGGTGAAGAAATGTCTCCTCATCTCACTCCTAAAAGGCCCACCCTATCTTCTTAGACTGTAATTCCTGGTCTTGGACTCCCTAGTCATTGGGAACATCCTTCCTGTGTTTACGCAATCTGGTCCTATAGGTTCACTTGGGATCCGCTCTGTCATTTTAAGCTCCAGTGAAGATATTCCCAACTGATCCACTCTGTCTTAATACATCAGTTCTGCCATTATAGGAATCAGTCTCATAAATGCTGTTGCATTCCCTCCATAGCCAGAACATTCTTTCTCAGAAAAGGAGACAAATAACGTACACAATAATGCAGGGGTGGTCTCATCAAGACTCTGTATATTTGCAGCAACATTAAAAATTACACAACACCAGGTTATAGTTCAACACATTTATTTGGAAGTACGAGCTTTCAGAGTGTGTCTACTTCGTCAAGTAGCTAGTGGGGCAGGATCATAGGACACAGAATTTATAGTAAAATGTCAAAGTGTCATACAACTGATGAGATCTATTGAACAAACCTAAATTGCTGTTAAGTCTTTAATCACTTCGAATGGGGTGCAAGTTTTGATTCATTATTATGTAAATCTCAGAACGTTTTTCAAGTCACGTTCCTGAGATAACTTAAGTTTTTTTTAAAAAGTGACAACTCATCTCAGATAATGCATTGAAGGTGTGAGATTAGAGTCTGTCTGTATCCCAATCTTGAGTCAGACTGGTTCTATTTCCAAAGTAGGAATTTTTAAAATGTCACATGGACTGACTGTCAAAAGATTGTGTGCTTTTTGAACAAATGTATCTGCAAATACAAATGCATTTGCAGATTTGTATTTGCAGATACATTCTATTTTGTTCAAAAAGCACAATCTTTAGGCAGTCAGTCCATATTACATTTTATAAATTCATACTTTGGAAATAGAACGTGTCTGACTTAAGATTGGGATACAGACAGACTCTAATCTCACATATTTTAATGCATTGTCTGAGATGAGATGTCATCTTATTTTTAAAAACCTTAAGCTATCCTGGGAATTTGACTTGAAAGAAGTTCTGGGATTTACACATTAATTAATCGAAACCTGCAACCCATTCTAAGTGATTAAAGACTTAACAGCAATCTAAGTTTATTTGATAGATAGCATCATAGAACATAGAACAAAGAACATTACAGCCCAGTACAGGCCCTTTGGCCCTCAATGTTGTGCTGACCTGTGAAATTAATCTGATGCACATCGTACATACACCGTTCCACTATTATCCATATGTATGTCCAATGTTCATTTAAATGCCCTTAATGTCGGCGAATCTACTACTGTTGCAGGCAGGCCATTCCATGTCCCTACTATTCTCTGAGTAAAGAAACTACGCTGATATCTGTCCTAAATCTATCATCCCTCAATTTAAAGCTATGTCCCCTCATGTTAGCCTTCACCATCCGAGGAAAAAGGCTCTCACTGTCCACCCTATCTAACCCTCTGATTATTTTATACGTCTTGATTAAGTCACCTCTCAACCTGCTTCTCTCCAATGAAAACAGCCTCAGTTCCCTTAGATTTTCCTCATACAACCTTCCTTCCATACCAGGCAACATCCTAGTAAATCTCCTCTGAACCCTTTCCAATAACTTCCACATCCTTCCTATATTGCGGTGAACAGAATTGTACACAATGCTCCAGGTGCGGCCTTACCAGTGACTTGTACAGTTGAAGTGTGACCTCGAGGCTCTGAAACTCAATTCCCTACCAATAAATGCCAACACATCACATGCCTTCTTAACAACTCTATCAACCTGGGTGGCAACTTTAAGGGATTTATGCACCTGGACACCAAGATCTCTCTGTTCACCTCCACTGCCAAGAATTTTACCATTAGTCCAGTACTCTGCATTCCTGTTAATTCTTCCGAAGTGAATTACCTCACACTTTTCCACATTAAACTCCATTTGCCACTTCTCAGCCCAGCTCTGTAGCTTATCTATGTCCCTTTGCAACCCACAACATTGTTCGGCACTATCCACAACTCTGCCTACCTTAGTGTCATCTGCAAATTTACGAACCCATCCTTCTACACCACATTCAGATCATTTATAAAAATGACAAACAGCAGTGGCCCCAAAAACAGATCCTTGCGGCACACCACTGGTAACTGAGCACCAGGATGAACATTTCCCATGAAACACGACTCTCTGTCTTCTTTCAGCTAGCCAATTTCTAATCCAAACCACAAAGTCACTTTCAATCCTGAAACTCTGTATTTTGTGCAATAGCCTACCGTGTGGAACCTTAACAGACACCTTACTGAAGTCCATATACACCACATCAACTGCATTACCTTCATCCACCTGCATTAGTTGTATGACATGTTGACCTTTTACTATAAATTCTGTGTCCTATGATCCTGCCCCACTAGCTACTTGACGAAGGAGCAGCGCTCTGAAAGCTCATAATTCCAAATAAACCTGTTGGACTATAACCTGGTGTTGTGTGATTTTTGACTTTGTCCACCCTAGTCCAACAACAGCACTTCCACATCATTTGCAGCAAGGCGCTCCTGCTTCTGTACTCAAATCCTCTCTATGCAGGCCAGTATAACATTTGCCTTCTTCATTATCTGCTGTACCAACATGGATACTTTCAGTGGCTGGTGTATAAGGACACTCAGGTCTCATTGCTATTCCCTCTTTCCCAATCTAAGTCTATTCGAATAATTATGTGCCTTCCAATTTTTGCTACAAAAGTAAATAACCTCCCATTTCCCCACATCATGGGAGAAAATGTTAACATAGTGGTATTATCATTAGACTGTTAATCTGGTGATCTGGCGACCTGAGTTGGATCCCACCAAGGCAGACAGAAGAATTTGAATTCAATACAAAATCTGGAATTAAAAGGGTATAATAATGACCATGAAACTGTTGTTGATTGTCAGGGGAAGAAAAAGACAAGCCCATCTGGTTCACTCATGTCCTTTAAGGGAGGAAACTGGTGTCCTTAGGCCCATATCCTGTGAATGAATAAAACAAATCTGCAATGCATCTTCCTGCTCACTCAACTTGTCCAAAATCACACCATAGCATTCCTGCACCTCCCACATCATTTGCAGCAAGGTGCTCCTGCTTCTGTACTCAAATCCTCTCCCACACTGCTTTGTGTCAACAGCAAGCTTGGAGATGTTACATTTAGTTCCCTTTTAGATTAGATTACGCAACCCACCCATACCCCTACATTTACCCCTTACCTAACACTACAGGCAATTTAGCATGGCCAATTTACCTGACCTGCACATCTTTCGACTGTGGGAGGAAACCGGAGCACCCGGAGAAAACCCACGCAGACACGGGTAGAATGTGCAAACTCCACACAGTCAGTCGCCTGAGGCGGGAATTGAACCTGGGTCTCTGGCGCTGTGAGGCAGCAGTGCTAACCACTGTGCCAACGTGCCACCCACATTTTTAGAGTTAAAATATAATTGATTGTTGACGCCCCTAATGACACTAAAATGGATCAAGCAGCTTCTGGTATAATTTTAGATTTTGGGTAGCCATTTCAGATTTTAGCCAAATCCAAAATCCTGTCAAGGTGGCAATTGCACTATTTTTCCTTCATTTTTGCTTCAATACTTTCTGTAAAATGACAGTAATCAACATCTTTTATCATCTGACGTGGTTCAGGAAATATTAAATCTTCATCCAATTTACTCTGACTTTTTCAGAAAGGTTTTAATATAGTGCCTTGAATGGCAATAAAACCTTCAAAAGCTACTTATTTTGAGATGGATTCATAAACATTTCAATAAGCCAGAATGAGAGGCTTAAAGAAATAATTTTAAAATGCCTGTGTTAAAAATCATTGTGCGAATTTTGATTTGCATGCAAGAATATAGCCAAGCTGGTTTAATTAATTTCATCTTCAGAATTCATCGTAGCTTCTAACCATTTCCTTGATCCCTGACTTCTTTTGTGTTCTTTTATGGATGCTGATTAAATGCTACGTGATTTTGACAAAGGAAATCTCACATTTCATTTTCCTCTCTGAGACGTTTGGTTAGACACGTTTCTTTCTTTTATAAACAAAGGAACACAAACAATTTCTCTGCAGTGATTGTGCACAGACATTTTAATTCTGCTAATCCTGATTCTGGCACTATTCAAACGCTTTGAACCAGCAACAGACCAATTTATGTTGACCATTTGAACGTTATCAGCCAATAACAAATATCAGCCAGCATTCATGATTATTTTTTCCACAGCCTCCCATGCTTCTCAATTGATATAGGTTTGTAACCTCACTGTGAAGAATGCTTTTGATTTGAAGACACACCATAAAACTTGAAATGCAGCTAATCCTTTTTACCGTTTGGGAACAATTTTGCTTGATCATTAATCTTATGCCACCAACTACACACCCACTTGACTAATTTCCAAGAGTGATCTTATTGTGTCTATCATTTTGTTGTAATTGTTTAGGTGTTAACCGAAATGTAAGGAAGTGACTGAAGAAGTTGAGCAAAATAGATTTTCAATACAAATTGTACATTGGCGTTTATCACAAATTACTGCAAATCCACTCTCCATCCACAAAAATCTTTTACACTATGATATACTTAATTATGTTTTGGTAGCAAAGTTAACTTGTTCAAAACACAACCTATGTTATTGTCAGACAATACGCCATTTGATCTGTGGATTGACTTCAGTGACTTTTAGTGAGCAAAATTAGGGCGCATGGTATTGGGGGCAAAGTACTAACTTGGATTGAATGTTGGTTAGCTGATAGGAAACAAAGAGTAGTGATAAATAGCTCCATTTCAGAATGGCAGGCAGTGACCAGTGGGGTACCGCAGGGATCAGTGCTGGGACCACAGCTTTTTACAATATATACTAATGATATAGAAGATGGTATTAGTAATAACATTAGCAAATTTGCTGATGATACTAAGCTGGATGGCAGGGTGAAATGTGAGGAGGATGTTAGGAGATGACAGGGTAACCTGGACAGGTTAGGTGAGTGGTCAGATGCATGGCAGATGCAGTTTAATGTGGATAAATGTATGGTTATCCATTTTGGTGGCAAGAACAGGAAGGCAGATTACTACCTAAATGGAATCAATTTAGGTAAAGGGGCAGTACAAAGAGATCTGGGTGTTCTTGTACACCAGTCAATGAAGGTAAGCATGCAGGTACAGCAGGTAGTGAAGAAGGCTAATAGCATTCTGGCCTTCATAACAAGAGGGATTGAGTATAGACGCAAAGAGGTTCTTCTGCAGCTGTACAGGGCCCAGGTGAGACCACACCTGGAGTATTGTGTGCAGTTCTGGTCTCCAAATTTGAGGAAAGACATTCTGGCTATTGAGGGAGTGCAGTGTAGGTTCACGAGGTGAATTCCTGGAATGGCGGGACTACCTTACGTTGAAAGACTGGAGCGACTGGGCTTGTATACCCTTAAGTTTAGAAGACTGAGAGGGAATCTGATTGAGACATATAAGATTATTAAAGGATTGGACACTCTGGAGGCAGGAAACATGTTTCCGCTGATGGGTGAGTGCTGAACCAAAGGACACAGCTTAAAAATACCGGGTAGACCATTTAGGACAGAGATGAGGAGAAACCTCTTCACCCAGAGAGTGGTGGCTGTGTGGAATGCTGTGCCCCAGAGGGTTCATTTAAGAAAGAGTTGGATAGAGCTCTCAAGGATAGTGGAATCAAGGGTTATGAATGATAAGGCAGGAACAGGATACTAATTAAGGATGATCAGCCATGATCATATTGAATGGTGGTGCAGGCTCGAAGGGCAGAATGGCCTACTCCTGCTCCTATTGTCTGTTGTCTATTGTCTATTGTCAAATGAATTTGCATTGATCACACTATACCGATTTGTCGAGCTTAAACAAATTTAACTGCTGCAATTATTCAAACCTTTAATTTAAAACTTGGAAGTATTTTCTTTAGCAAGTCGGCTTCCGAAACTGAATTGACTGTTCACACCCAACCGATCTCCTCCAAAGCTGACGTAAAGGTTTGCAGCTACCTGTTGCTAAATTCCTGTTCGCTGGTTGCTGCAGGGAATCAACCTATCTAGGAGTCAGTGCAGAATTATTTAATGAAGCTTTTCTTGATACACCACCCTGAAGGCGTTCCTACATCTTTTCTGACTTCTGTTAATATTGAGCTTTTCTTTCATGTACCTCCTCTGACTACTAGTTTAACTTTTGACTCCAAAATGTAAATTCTGAGCAAAGTCGAACTTTCAACAGACCGCACTGCAGGCAAATTAACTGGATTGATAGGTTGGACTTTGATTGCAATATCTCACAGTAAGTTGCAAATTGACTCTCAAGCCACAATTGTTGCCCTGGTTACTGATTAATTGCCAGTGGAACCCTGGGATAGCTGCCAACTTAGCTGACCTACCTCTCTGACTCCAGCTGCAGCAATTGCCTTTCCGTAATTTCCTTTGAAAAAATTGTACCTATCTTACATCAGTGAGAAAAGAATTGACGTTCGGCATAACCTCAGAGTCTGCTCTCTCATTTGAGAGAGATGACCAATAATGAGCTCTACCTGAGGAGGTAGGGTCTTTATTACAATCTCAGCTGGTACAGGAATTGAACCCATACTTTTGGTATCACTCTGCATTGCAAGCCAGCTTAGCTAAATGACCCCACTGAATGTTAATGATAGTCATGGAGATCCTGGGGTCTTTCTATTACAGACACCAGTGAGTCCACTGGGATCATTGCAGGAATAATTCAGTATGTAGCAGATGAAATGATAATGATATATGTCATCTCTATTTAAAACTAATCAAATAAGCATTACCTGGCAGAGCTTGAAAAAGCATAGCAAAGTATTGATCATTTCTGACTGCTTTTTGTATTTGTTTGAATCTGAGAAATGTGGGCATGTGATTTGGATTTGTGCAAGGATGACATTACCTCCCTGCTCCAGAGAGAACAGTATTGGTGACACACTTGTAGGTCAGAGATGCTCCTGTGCAAATCAACTAACCTGAAACAAAACAAGCAGGAGACAACGACACTCAGTTGGAATGTTAAATGGCCATCGGACAAAGACCATACAATAAATAGACATTACTGGAAAGCTCAAAATGGACAAACATGAAAACAATAGAGATCTGCATAAACCACATCTGATACGCAGTGCAGCCTTATTAAAATCACAGTTTCATCTCCATTTTGAAATCTTGGTATTCATAAATAACACCCTCCCTGCTACTTGTAAAAGAAAGATAAAACTCAGCCAGTCAATGACATTTTAGATTGGTTTTCATTCCAGCAGCGAAGTATGGTATTTAAAATGGAATGGCATGCAGAGATAAATGTAATACAGGATTAAAGACATGGAATTCTTGAAAGTTTCAGCACTGGGATCCTTTATCTACTGGCATCAAACCCATAAATACATCATGAAATAATTTACCTAAACAAATAAACTTCTTCTAGTGGATGACTGTTGCCCGACACTACAAACATGGGAGAAAACCATCAATAATTTAACCTCTGGTATCAGATCAGTCGTGTTGCAGACTTGGTTACTGAGCAGTAGGGACAGGGACGTGTTGCATTCACCAGGAGCAATGGTTCCCAAACATTTCTCTTTTTATCTAGTTTTCTTGTTCTTCATAAAATGGGTTTAGGGATATTACTGGATTTAAAGTGCAGTAAAGAAACCTTGCCTGGTATGGAAGGTGCTAGCTATGAAGAGAGGTTGAGTAGGTTAGGTTTGTTTTCATTAGAAAAAAGGAGATTGAGGCGGGACCTGATTGAGGTTTATAAATCATGAAGGGTAAAGACAGGGTGGGTACAGACAAGCTTTTTCCCAGGGTGAAGGATTCAATAATGAGACGTCATGCTTTCAAGGTGAGAGGTGGAAAGTTTAAGGGGGACTTTAAG
This sequence comes from Chiloscyllium plagiosum, assembly GCF_037043375.1. Classification (NCBI taxonomy): domain Eukaryota; kingdom Metazoa; phylum Chordata; class Chondrichthyes; order Orectolobiformes; family Hemiscylliidae; genus Chiloscyllium; species Chiloscyllium plagiosum. The sequence continues at coordinate 45,413,054 of NW_028270146.1, forward strand.
GCAAGTACTTTACACAGAGGGTGATGGGCGTCTGGAACGCGTTGCCAGCAGAGATGGTAGAGACAGGCACGGTAGATTCATTTAAGATGTATCTGGACAGATACATGAGTAGGTGGGGAGCAGAGGGATACAGATGCTTAGGAAGTAGGGGACAGGTTTAGACAATAGATTTGGATTGGCTCAGGCTTGGAGGGCTGAAGGGCCTGTTCCTGGGCAGTAAATTTTCTTTGTTCTTTGTTCTTCATTCTAAGAAACAAGTTTGCGAGCCAACACATTGTAGCATTGCTATCATTAACTCTCCTTGACCACATGAACCAGATTATCTTGCCATCCAGATCAGCTAAGGGCATCTTCCTCATCTCGGCATTGCCTGACTCAGGAAATGGAGGATGGAGGTTCTCTGAACACTCCTCCCTACTCTTCAGCAGCAATGCAGCTCTCTTTGAGGTTCTTGATCCAACCACACTGCAGCTCTTTGTTGTTGTCTCTCCTTGTGGTTTCTGCCATAACATCTCCCACCCCTACTCCCATCCATCATTGCTTCCATTGCAAAGAGGAAAGAAAAGGGAGAATTTTGTCTCCCAGACCATGGGGCCAGTAACAGCCATCTCATTTTAATGCCTGACCCTCATTTACATCCCACATCCAAATACCTGCTCAAATCAGACTTCCAAAAACAAGCTTCAGGCGGTAAGTCCATGAAGATTGGGTAATCTAGAGGCTACAAGGCTGGCAGTCTTGTGATGTCAATGCAGGAGTGTCAGTCTGAGAACTTTTCACAAATGGGGAAAGAACACCACATTAAAAGCAGTTCAACTTTTTTTCTGGAACAGAAGTGTTCCTCCCGGTCCCCAAAGTAGAAATGTTCTACTTGTCTCACGGGACGATCATTGGTTTAGAACCTGCTCTTACTGAACAGGGTGTTAAGGGTGGAAATCCCATTTCAAATTTGTTACCAGCAGAGAAAGTGCTCCAACATCATTTGAATGCAAGTATTGGAAGCTCACACAAGGTCCAATTTCAGGTCACCCTTGGCTCTCCCTTTCACGGTGTACATTGCTTGAGTGGTGCAAATTTGAAGCTTCCAAATGGGTTCAGATAAATTTCCACTACTTTTTCCACATCTGTTCCTTGCCTTCATATGCCCTATCCACAACATGTATTTTTACCTGAGATATTGTGCTAATGTGCCTTCAGGCTTGCTATTGTCATGTCACATCTACCATGAGGCACTCACTGTAGGCATCCATCTTACAGCCAGTTCAATAAAGGCACAGCAGAAGCTAGACTGCTGTCCTGTTTTATTGTAACTTAGTGCCAGAGCGGAGCTGAGATTGTGGGGCGATGAACTGTACAACTACTAAATGAAGAACACATGAATATCCAGAGCTGTGGATAATATTCTTTCCCTGTAGCTTTTAACATTCTCCAGAGAAAGAACATCACCCACATGAACAGTCTGTAAGAATAATAGGGTAGTTATGGTCGGGGATTTTAACTTTCCAAACATCGACTGGGACTGCCATAGTGTTAGAGGTTTAGATGGAGAGGAATTTCCTAAGTGTGTACAAGACAATTTTCTGATTCAGTATGTGGATGTACCTACTAGAGAAGGTGCAAAACTTGACCTACTCTTGGGAAATAAGGCAGGGTAGGTGATTGAGGTGTCAGTGGGGGAGCACTTTGGGGCCAGCAACCATAATTCTATTTGTTTTAAAATCGTGATGTAAAGGATAGACCAGATCTAATAGTTGAAGTTCTAAATTGGAGAAAGGCCAATTTTGACGGTATTAGGGAAGAACTTTCAAAAGCTGATTGAAGGCAGATGTTTGCAGGTAACGGGACGGCTGGAAAATGGGAAGCCTTCAGAAATGAGATAACAAGAATCCAGAGAGAGTATATTCCTGTCAGGGTGAAAGGGAAGGCTGTTAGGTATAGGGAATGCTGGATGACTAAAGAAATTGAGGGTTTGGTTAAGAGAAAGAAGAAGCATATGTCAGGTATAGACAGGATAGATTGAGTGAATCCTTAGAAGAGTATAAAGGAAGTAGGAGTATACTTAAGAGGGAAATCAGGAGGGCAAAAAGGGGACATAAGATAGCGTTGGAAAATAGAATTATGGAGAATCCAAAGGGTTTTTACAAATATATTAAGGACAAAAGGGTAACTAGGGAGAGAATAGGACCCCTCAAAGATCAGCAAGGCAGCCTTTGTGTGGAGCCACAGAAAATGGGGGAGATACGAAATGAATATTTTGCATCAGTATTTACTGTGGAAAAGGATATGGAAGATATAGACTGTAGGGAAATAGATGGTGACATCTTGCAAAATGTCCATATTACAGAGGAGAAAGTACTGGATGTCTTGAAACGGTTAAAAGTGGATAAATCCCCAGGACCTGATCAAATGTACTCAAGAACTCTATGGGAAGCTAGAGAAGTGATTGCTGAGCCTCTTGCTGAGATATTTGTATCATCGATTGTCACAGGTGAGGTGCGGAAGACTGGAGGTTGACAAACGTGGTGCCACTGTTTAAGAAGGGCGGTAAAGACAAGTCAGGGAACTATAGACCGGTGAGCCTGACCTCAGTGGTGGGCAAGTTGTTGGAGGGAATCCTGAGGGACAGGATGTACATGTATTTGGAAAGGCAAGTACTGATTAGAGATAGTCAACATGGCTTTGTGCGTGGGAAATCATGTCTCACAAACTTGATTGAGTTTTTTGAAGAAGTAACAAAGAAGATTCATGAGGGCAGAGCAGTAGATGTGATCTATATAGACTTCAGTAAGGCTTTCGACAAGGTTCCCCATGGGAGACTGATTAGCAAAGTTGGATCTCATGGAATACAGGGAGAACTAGCCATTTGGATACAGAACTGGCTCAAAGGTAGAAGACAGAGAGTGGTTGTGGAGGGTTGTTTTTCAGACTGGAGATCTGTGACCAGTGGAGTGCCATAACGATCGGTGCTGGGCCCTCTACTTTTTGTCATTTACATAAATGATTTGGATGCGAGCATAAGAGGTACAGTTAGTAAGTTTGCAGATGACACCAAAATTGGAGGTGTAGTGGACAGCGAAGAGGGTTACCTCAGATTACAACAGGATCTGGACCAGATGGGCCAATGGTGAAAAATGTGTTGCTGGAAAAGCGCAGCAGGTCAGGCAGCATCCAAGGAACAGGAGAATCGACGTTTCAGGCATAAGCCCTTCTTCAAGATTCCTGAAGAAGGGTTTATGCCCGAAATGTCGATTCTCCTGCTCCTTGGATGCTGCCTGACCTGCTGCGCTTTTCCAGCAACACATTTTTCAGCTCTGATCTCCAGCATCTGCAGTCCTCACTTTCTCCCAGATGGGTCAATGGGCTAAGAAGTGGCAGATGGAGTTTAATTCGGATAAATGCTCGGTGCTGCATTTTGGGAAAGCAAATCTTAGCAGGACTTATACAATTAATGGTAAGATCCTAGGAGTGTTGCTGAACAAAGAGACCTTGGAATCCTTGAAAGTGGTGTCTCAGGTAGATAGGATAGTGAAGAAGGCGTTTGGTATGCGTTCCTTTATTGGTCAGAGTATTGAGTACAGGAGTTGGGAGGTAATATTGCGGCTGTCCAGGACATTGGTTAGGCCACTGTTGGAATTTTGCGTGCAATTCTGGTCTCCTTCCTATCGGAAAGATGTTGTGAAACTTGATAGGGTTCAGAAAAGATTTACAAGGATGTTGCCAGGGTTGGAGGATTTGAGCTATCAAGAGAGGCTGAACAGGCCGGGGCTATTTTCCCTGGAGCGTCGGAGGCTGAGGGGTGACCTTATAGAGGTTTACAAAATTATGAGGGGCATGGATAGGATGAACAGACAAAGTCTTTTCCCTGGGATCGAGGAGTCCAGAACTAGAGGGCACAGGTTTAGGGCGAGAGGGGAAAGATATAAAAGGGACCTAAGGGGCAACGTTTTTACGCAGAGGGTGGTACGTGTACGGAATGAGTGCCAGAGGATGTGGTGGAGGCTGGTACAATTGCAACATTTAATAGGCATTTGGATGGGTACATGAATAGGAAGGGTTTGGAGGGATATGGGCCGGATGCTGGCAGGTGGGACTAGATTGGGTTGGGATATCTGGTCGGCGTGGACAGGTTGGACCGAAGGGTCTGTTTCCATGCTGTAACCTCTATGACTCTATGATGACATGCATAGATACCATTTAGTGACAAGTGCAATTTAAAGACCATGTGGGCAATGCATGCATGCAATGATAAGAATAACAAACAGCTAAGGAATGTTGTTTGCATAATCATTAACTATTGTATAAATACGATTATTTTGTTGTTCCTTTTGTATAAAAGAGGGATGTTTGGGATAGAAATGCATCATTGTATTAATGTGCTTTCTGGATTCCCATAATCATGTCACTCCTACTAGATGTATACATTGTATACATCTATCTTACAGTCAATTTAATAAAGACAGAGTATAAGCTAGACTGTTATCCTGTCATCTCTTAATATATTTATTTTCTAATTAATGTTGTCACCCCTCACCCCGTAACCTTTCTACTCCACCTAACTGGGCTGGATATTGCTAGAACAAGTAATCACAAGGTTAGTTTGGTATGCTGTTCAGCTCAAAACAATTCTGTAGTGCAAGTATAAGGGCATTGTGCATCTTGCCTTCATGAGTGATGGAACCAATGAAATCTAATAAAGAAGGAGCAGCGACAGAAATGTGGGGAGGTGGGAGAGATCTAAAGTAAAATCAGGTGTAGAGTATATAGAATAAATAAGAATTTAGACTAAGAGGTAAGAGAAAGATAGAAAAGGTAAGAAAATATAAATAAAATCTGACATTTTTAAAAGCCTGAAAAATGATTGACTACATATGGGAATGAGTCTGAGCAATGTACATTGTTCCCTTTTATGGGCTAAATTTGACATTGACATAGCACTAATGGTTTAAAAAGGTGAAACGTTTCCACTATTAAACTCTAGGCTTAGTTTCCTGTGGTGAGGTTAATGGATGATTGCAGATCTACCAAGCTCTTTTAAGTACTGGGCACATGTAGGGTGGGGAGCCTTTTGTGTCTGTAAATTGATCAATAGATTCTGGAGATTGTCTCATATTATATTTTTTAACCCTCTTAATGTGCTGCACAATTTGCATATCAGTAAGAGTGTTTTGTTAACACACCATTATTTTTCATATTTACAACACCACTTACAATCTTCCCCCAAAGTCATTTACCATCCTGATTTGGAAATCACTGTTGCTGGGTTAAAATCCTGGAACATCCTCCCTAATGTATTTAGATTTGTGTACAGTACTTTCTTAAGGGAAACTAGGGACAGGCAATAAATCCTGGCCCAGCTAGTGATGCTCATATCCCAATGAGTTAAAATAAAAATTAACACATTAAGTCTTGCTATGTTTATTTTGTAGTTTTGTCCAGTTTATAATCAAGTTGTTCCTAATGCTATGAAGCCTTACAGGATTTTAACTGTGCCCACATGACAGAAATCGGAGATGGGCAGTTAAACCTACCAAGGTCACTTATTTGCCCTAGACCTACAATGAGCTAACCAATTTACTCCGCTGCACTGAACAGATGGAAACAGTATCTACCCAAACCAATGGGCACTGATTTTATTTCAGATTCAGATTCCTATGAGCGACAATCTGCTTTTCTTTTTACTGTCATTATTTCTTCAGTAAAATTACATTTTTTTCCATAAAAATTGCCAACAAGAATCTTTGAATTGTTCTTTGATCTCATTCTTGTTTTAAATTGATCCTTGTCTCTTGTATTAGGCTCTCCTGTACTGTGCAATAAAAGGAATTGTGCTTTCCAAAACAAAACACAACTTACATTTTAATATTCATTGGTTACTCAACTAGATTACTTCATGTTTTTAATCTCAAAGATTGAGTGCTGGTGTCAGTGAGATATGTTAGGTTTCATTTGTTCTTGTTAAAGTATTGGAACTGAATTCAATAATGTGAATGGTAGCCAGAAGGCTACTATTGATGTAAAAACTTAAATTTTCATGCTTCCTTCCTGTTCAATTTATTATAATAATGTCAGGACTAAAACAAAAATCACCAGCTGTGTAAATGGCTTGAATGGAATTGAATTTGATTGATTGGCAGAGATTATTTGAAATGTTAGAGTTGAGAATTTAGATAGGATTTGCATTCTAATCCACCTTACATTCAAGTAAAAGGCTCATACTTTTACTCAACACAGTTAATTTGCTTTTGTAAATCAATAAAACTTTTGAGATCAGCAACGATATTGAAATGATGAAAAAGATATCTATCCCTTGTAGCCAAGGCTTATGCCCGAAACGTCAATTCTCCTGTTCCTTGGATGCTGCCTGACCTGCTGCGCTTTTCCAGCAACACATTTTCAGCTCTGATCTCCAGCATCTGCAGTCCTCACTTTCTCCTTGTAGCCACATTGTATGATCCTTACCAATGTTTGAGTTATTCTTACAAAATAAAGTTTCAAGTCTTCAAAATAAAGTGAATTTTCCTAGTTTGTCATCGTTTACGTGAATTTCAATGAACTCACTTTATAACGTACAATAAAATATATTCTGTGAAATAACCGGAGCAGCACACTGTAAATTAAGGCCAGCTATTCCCGGAGTCATACCAAATGCTAAAGGTTATTGTCAAAGTACAGGAGACCAATTTACTTGATTTTCTGATCAAGGCTGATAAAAAGCATGGACTAGATTTCTGTACTAAATTGGAACTATTATTTATTATAAATAATTACTTGGTAGCTACACATACGCATATGCACCCACACACATACACCTCACCCCAGGGCAATGGTATTCCCTTCATGATTCTGGTGTTGAAAGCTAACCAAGCTCTTACTGGTCAGTTGTCTTTCTCTGGAAGTTTGCACAGGTTTGTAAAAAGTAGAGTTACTGATTCACTTGAAAAATATCCCTGATTTATCCATTCAAAAATCAGAGCTCATAGCAACTACTGCAGCAGAATTAACTAGTTTTGTTCAAGTTTAAATTGAGTTTTTTTAAAACAAACTACAGAGTGCAGACAGCTTCTAGGGAGAACAATGGCATGTGTTTCTGTGACTTTCTCTCTCTCTCTCTGTATGTGTAACTTGTGTCCAGTTTCAACTGCTCATTTAGCAAAGAACCAATCAACTTCATTTGTAAACAACCTCTTAGCTCCTGAGTATTAGCACATTGCAGGAACCCACATTTAATAAACAGAACTCACAACAGGTCCTGAATTCCTTGTTGTGAATTTATGCTGCTGTCCTAGTCAATCTAGTTTTTCTCCTAGCTGTCCATAGGTTTTAAAGAATCAAAAAGAAGAAGAAACACTCCTTTACATATTGCTGAACATTAGCTTTGCTGCAGTGACAACAACTTTTGAGGTAATGACACAGCTGGTTCCAAACTCTTGGTGTTGTTGACTGAAACTTAAATCTTTAATACTATTTTGGTTGAATCTTTTATAAGATAGCAGCTAAGTTAAATGTTCAATTTTACAACTGTCAAATTGCATCAGTGTAGCAGGCAAGTGGTATGACATTTTCAGCAAATTAACAATAGAACTATACAGCACTGGGAAACTACCAGATTGATTAACCCTACATTTGAAAACAGACTATATGACTTGTACATTATTAGTATCTCTCACACATGTCACATAGATGAAGACTTATCATATAATTAATTCCATCTATAAAATGCTAATGATTAAACTTCAGTTGTACCCTTGAATAGGTCATCCCAATTATCCTTTGTGTAAAGTAACTATACCTGATCCAGTTTTTTCACTTTTGCACTTCAGAGTTTCATTTTTTACCTTCTCCTATCACAATTCTGGGTTTAACAGATCAACATGCTTAAGGCGTCTCTTGTCTTAGTAAAGAGAATTTCTTCAGGGTACTGCTTGTCACTGGCCAATCAGGCATTTCCTTTCTTCCTGATGGTGGAATATGAATGAAGTTTTCTGCACTTGCTGTTTTTTTCACTGTGTCCTACACCGACATATGAATGACATGGGTGCTGGGGAAAAATAAGCACTGCTGTTTGGCGGTAGTGTGGGGATTTAGAAGAGAGAAAAAAAACCTGGAGAGTTAGAATCTCCTCAGTTCAGTGGAAAAATAGAGACTTCCTCAGTCTTCACTTGTCTGAAATCAGCCTTTATTGTTGTAGCTTGATGAGATGGTCATGGTGCCAAAGCAGCCACCCAGAGGTCATACTCTTGACCTATCATGCAAAATTCTGAAATTCACTTCAACAAACCAAGTCATACAAGAAGAATGATTATTAAAGCTAGAGATTTTAATCCTGTAAAACTTAGAACAGGATACTGTGACACAACCAGGCAAGTCCGATTGGTCTCAGCATCACCTTTTTTGTCCTGACGGGGCCTCCCAGTATTTCCCTCTCAGCCATGGGTGCTCGGTTTCCTTTCACTCTCCCCACTTTTACCTTTTCCATGTATTTCAGGGTCATTGGGAATGGTCTGCTCTGGAACAGGGGTTTGTGGATCAGCTCACAACCATCAGCCACTGCGGCAACCTGCCTTGACCCAGTCACTCTCTCTTCCTCCAAGAGTATTTTTGTTGGGAAGCTATTGGGATTTTTGAACCCAAGGAAAACGATCACATGGAGCTTTTGTAAGTGGCTTCTTCCTAAAGTGCCAATACCCACTGGTCAAAACCTTACTGTTCAAGTTTTTAAAATTCCAGGTACTTCTGTTCAGGCTATTTCCTGAGGACACAAAATTGTTGAATGTATGCCTCCTGTACTAACTTATATGCAGTTAAGATAGTCTTTCTTACTGCATTGGAATCAGAGTCATTTTATCCAGGCAAGATAACGTAAATCTTTACCCAAAAGCCTACTGTGCAGCAATGAACACCAATACTGGACTGGCCAATTTAACTGAAAAATGTATTGCTGGAAAAGCGCAGCAGGTCAGGCAGCATCCAAGGAGCAGGAGAATCGATGTTTTGGGCATAAGCCGAAGGGCTTATTCCCGAAACGTCGATTCTCCTGCTCCTTGGATGCTGCCTGACCTGCTGCGCTTTTCCAGCAACACATTTTTCAGCTCTGATCTCCAGCAACTGCAGTCTTCACTTTCTCCTGGCCACTTTAACTGCTGTGCTACCCACTTGAAATAGATAAAGATGACTTTCAGCTCTGCTTCCTCAAACTTAGGAATTAAATGGACAAAGAAAGTTGGCTTCTCCCTTAGGTCTGAGCTGCTAGTGTCATTACGGCATGCAGGAGGATTCCTCCCCCTTAGTGCAAGTCAACTTAGAATAGGCTCCCTTTCCTGCGATTTTTCCAGAATTTATTTTTCCTCTCTCCTGGCTCTTCCTTCTCATTCCAATTTCTCTATCTCTCTTCTCTTTCTCTCTGCCATCCTTTCACCCACCCTTTGCAGTTTCTTCTCCTTTTTGAATTCTGATTTCCACTTTTCCACTGTTAACCTCTCCACATCTTTTGTATCAGTTTCATTGTCTTCACTTTCCACTTGTAAACCATTGGCTGCTGTTTTAAAATTTCAGGTTTTCAGGATTAGAATTTTGCCAAAAGGCCTTGCAAAATTGTGTTACTGTTTAATGGACAAAATGTTTAAATCCTGAAAAGTAACACCCCCTATTTTTGCTAGCAATGTCCTCGATATTACATTGATGTCCTCGAGGCATCTCTATATTACAGCAATGCAAACTCAAGAAAGCCTTTTGCAGTTTTTCTCAAAAATTGGTTCCACAGTGCCAATTTATCAGCTCTAATTCTTTTGTTGCATTCATGGGTTGAAATCGCAGCCACGAGTCTTCTAAGATCAATGACAGCAGCACCGGCAAGGGAGGCAGTGTTTGGGCTTCTGGGCCCATCTGTTCCAGACTGGCTGCTTCTTCCCTTACTTTTTTTTGTTTTATTTCCCTTTTCCCTCATCTTCTTCCTGTCCGTAGTAGCGAAGAAGATGACGTTTCATGGGAGGGAAGCTGGAGCAGGCATGGCAGCACGGCCAGGGACTCCTGGTTATCAGCATGATGGTGACAATAGCTCTTGCTTGTGGTAGGCCAGGAGCTGGGGTCTCCTGGTTGTGGGGTGTGCGTGGGTCCAACAAGGGACTCGGCATCTGCAGCCCATTGGCAAGGTTGAGAGTGTGGTGCTGGAAAAGCACAGCTGTCAGGCAGCATCCAAGGAACAGGAGAATCGACGTTTCGAGCTCTTCAGAGGCTGCCTGACCTGCTGTGCTTTTCCAGCACCACACTCTCATAGAACATAGAACAATACAGCACAGGACAGGCCTTTCGGCCCACGATGTTGTGCCGAACATTTGTCCTAGCTTAAGCACCCATCCATGTACCTATCCAATTGCCACTTAAAGTTCGCCAATGATTCTGACTCTGCCACTCCCACAGGCAGCGCATTCCATGCCCCCACCACTCCCTGACATCTCCCCTATACCTTCCACCCTTCACCTTAAATTTATGTCCCCTTGTAACACTCTGTTGTACCCGGGGAAAAAGTTTCTGATTGTCTACTCTATCTATTCCCCTGATCATCTTATACACCTCTATCAAATCACCCCTCATCCTTCTCCGTTCCAATGAGAAAAGGCCTAACACGCTCAACCTATCCTCGTACGACCTATTCTCCATTCCAGGCAACATTCTGGTAAATCTCCTCTGCACCCTCTCCAAAGCTTCCACATCTTTCCTAAAGTGAGGTGACCAGAACTGCACACAGTACTCCAAATGTGGCCTAACCAAAGTCCTGTACAGCTGTAACATAACTTCACGACTCTTGAATTCAATCCCTCTGCTAATGAACGCTAATACACCATAGGCCTTCTTACAAGCTCTATCCACCTGAGTGGCAACTTTCAAAGATCTATGAACATAGACCCCAAGATCCCTCTGCTCCTCCACCTTACTAAGAACCCCACCGTTAACCCTGTATTCCACATTCTTATTTGTCCTTCCAAAATGGACAACCTCACGCTTGGCAGGGTTGAACTCCATCTGCCACTCCTTAGCCCAGCTCTGCATCATATCTAAGTCCCTTTGCAGCTGACAACAGCCCTCCTCACTATCCACAACTCTACCAATCTTCGTATCATCTGCAAATTTACTGACCCACCCTTCGACTCCCTCTTCCAAGACATTAATAAAAATTACAAACAGCAGAGGACCCAGAACTGATCCCTGCGGAACTCCACTTGTAACTGAGCTCCAGGCTGAATATTTACCATCTACCACCACTCTCTGACTTTGACCGGTTAGCCAGTTTTCTATCCAACTGGCCAAATTTCCCACTATCCCATGCCTCCTGACTTTCCGCATAAGCCTACCATGGGGAACCTTATCAAATGCCTTACTAAAATCCATGTATACTACATCCACTGCTCTACCATCATCCACATGCTTGGTCACCTCCTCAAAGAATTCAATAAGACTTGTAAAGCAAGACCTACCCTTCACAAATCCGTGCTGGCTGTCCCTAATCAAGCAGTGTCTTTCCAGATACTCATAAATCCTATCCCTCAGTACCGTTTCTATTACTTTGCCTACCACCGAAGTAAGACTAACTGGTCTGTAATTCCCGGGGTTATCCCTATTCCCTTTTTTGAACAGGGGCACAACATTCGCCACTCTCCAGTCCCCTAGTACCACCCCTGTTGATAGTGAAGATGAAAAGATCATTGCCAACGGCTCTGCAATTTCCTTTCTTGCTTCCCACATAATCCTAGGATATATCCCGTCAGGCCCGGGGGACTTGTCTATCCTCAAGTTATTCAAAATGTCCAACACATCTTCCTTCCTAACAAGTATCTCCTCTAGCTTACCAGTCCATTTCACACTCTCCTCTTCAACAATACGGTCCCTCTCGTTTGTAAATACTGAAGAAAAGTACTCATTCAAGACCTCACTTATCTCTTCCGACTCAATACACAGTATCCCACTACTGTCCTTGATCGGACCCAGCCTCGTTCTTGTCATTCTCATGTTTCTCACATAAGCATAAAATGCCTTGGGGTTATCCTTGATCCTATCCGCCAAAGATTTTTCATGCCCTCTCTTAGCTCTCCTAATCCCTTTCTTCAGCTATGACTCTGATATCCAGCATCTGCAGTCCTCACTTTCTCCCATTGGCAAGGTTGGCCCAATGATGAATAGGTGGTGCCAGAAGAGTGGTGACTCTGACATTGTTGAGTCTGGCATAGGCAGCAGAGGGGTGGCAGCTCAGGTGTGGCTGGTGTGCCGGTTCAGGGCTCAGGTCTCATGGTGGAGGCAACGGAATGAAGATGGATTTTCTTCCAGCTGTATCTTTTTATTCTTAAGCTATTCAAAATTGTGGTGGATTGTGGTGACAGTTGAAGATTTTCACTGTATTTTCCTGAATTGTTCATTGTAGAGTATAAGTGACAATAAATCATCATTCTTCATCATTCATTCAATTAGTTACAACCAGATCCTCAGCAATGTTCTCCAAACTGTTACAGTTCCAGATGGGATCTCTCAAACAGTTAAGCTCCAAGAAAGGAAGGGTCAACTGGCTCTCCTCCTTTATTCATCCGTCACCTCAATCAGAGGCAACAACTTGATTTATAAAGGATCCTCTCCATTGTGGATGCCTTTCTCCCAGACCAGATGAATCTGTTTTAAAAGGAACTAATTTGCATTAACAAAAGTAATGAGTGTATTAATTACTAAACACTCGAAGTATTTAAATAATACACAAATACATAGGTTAGAAATGACTAGTGAGCCCTTAAAGCAAATTAAAAGATATACAAATGATTGGTGAAGAGTAGATAATGGGACTACTCTTGGGATTCTTGGGTGCTGTAGGGTGATTGAAATTGTTACATCACTTCCTTTTGACTCACTTGCTGGCTGGTTATCTTCCAGCATTCAGAGCGAAGGAATCTTTTACCTACAATACAGGGATGACTAATGAGTGTTTCTCTGACTGTGATCTTCACAATGCTCAAACCCAGGCTCGAGCACAAGTGCCTCACCCAAGCACCTCAGTTCATTAGCACACACCAACACCATTTGAATTAACTTGTAACCTCTGTTCTTTTATATTTTTAAAGGGGAACACATTAAACATTTCTCCTGCCTAGACTTCTGTCCTGTCTTCCATTATGTTCACTGTTTGAGGTCACTTACAGGAGATTACAGTCCAGCTTGTTATGAACGCTACCTTTTTATTTCCAGCCATTTGAAACTTCCTTGATATCTTGTCAGGTTAGACATTTCAGGGTCTCTCTCTCTCTCTCCAGACAGCCAATAAATTTACATCTGCAGTCAGTTTGACTGCATTAGTCCTCTTTGGAAAAACAAACAAGTTTGGATTAAAACACATTTCCAGAAGTGATCCAAGGTTTTGATAATAGATACATTGAAATATTGTTTTTTCATTCATGACTTTGTAAAATTCATGTCAAATGCAGAAGACACCAGCTTTGTTAAAATTAGTAAACCAATTCAGTTTGTGGAGTTTATTTATTTGGTAGCTTTAATTTGTGCATTGTAGCCAAGTGGATACAGTAACAGTCAGTAACAAAAGCATTTGGTCAGTTTGAGAATGTGAAACTGAGTTTGATTTACCAAGACCACAGTTAGCTGAGTTGATTACATAGCCGACGGAAAAAAGGGTTGTGTATTTTTGTTTCATTCCTCTCTTTCCCTTGTGATGCTGGATTGTGCAGATTGTACAGCAAACAACTGCAGACCTTGACGTGAGCTCAGCCAAATTCTGCTGAGCTCCTCTAGGGCGATGTAGGCAGCAAAAACATTGTTTAAGCGTCTCATTGGTGTGTTTTATCACATTCTCTGTGGCAGTCTAGCTTTCATTTATTGAACGCTAGCCATATGTAGAAGGTTTTGCACCGGAATCATAAATCATGTTATGAAAGAATGACTCATGATGATAAACAGCCACCCTCTGCATGGTCATCATAGAACCTCTACAGTGCAGAATCAGGCCATTCAACCCATCGAGTCCATATTGACCTCCTGAAGAGCATCCCACCTAGACCCAGTTCCCCTATCCAAACCATGCAACCCTGCATTTCCCATGGCTAATTTGCCTAATCTATACATCCCTGGATCCTACAGGACAATTTAGCATGGCCAACACACCTAACCTGCACATCTTTGAACTGTCGGAGGAAATCAGAGCGCCCGGAGGAAACCCATGCAGACATAGAGAGAACATGAAAACTCCACACAGATAGTCACCCGAAGATGGAATTGAACCTGGGTCCCAAGCGCTATGAGGCAGCAATGCTAACCACTGGGCACCACGATGTCATGGTAACCCAAATAAATGGACAGCAAACTGCTACAGAAGATATGGTGAATGCTGCTAGGATATTGGCCATTGTACAACATGCTGCATTGTACATAAAAGTAGAATGTGCAATGCAGTAGTTTGAGGGAGTGGAACTCCTTTTGGGTGTTTTCAATCACAGAGCTAACATGTAATGAACAAAAATGTGTGCGCAGCCAATGATGTCCTATACAGCAGAGAAACCTGCAATCCACATTGATTTACACTCTGCTTTTCTCTCAAAGAATTAAGTGTATTCAGCTTTCTTGAAATAGAAAGCTTCACTGACTTCCCTCACGTAGCAGTGGGCTGTAAAATTTATTGCATATGTGTTTAGCTTGAAAGAAGCCAGAGATCCCTGGTCACTGTCACCTTCACAGGCAAGGGGCAATGGTATCCCTGCCCTGCTCTGAGTCTGCTGTGTGGCTGCAGATTTCAGTGAGCTGATCCTTCCTGAAGTACAGACGTCTGACTGGAAATATATGCACATATTTTAGAGACAATTCGGCATGCAGCACACCAACAATTACAGACAAGTTGGTTTAACTTTGTTGGAGAAAAAGGATTGTTTGGAACAGAATTAATAATCATGTAGAAAACCCTGAACTGACTTGGAAGAGCATTGATTTGTTAAGGGAAAATCATGTCTACCTAACTTGCTGGAGCTTTTAAAGAGGTAGTAGGGAAGGTTGATGAGGAGAACATCATGCTGAGTACATGGCTTGCAAAGGTGATTGATACAATGTCACATATCAGATTGTGAAGAAAGGTTTGGGTCATGGAATGAAATGGACCACAGCAACATAGGATATAAAATGATTGAGGCATTTGAAACAAAGAGTAATGGTTGATGGGTATTCTTCTGGCTGGAAGATGAAAACGATCTAGATCTTGGTGTGCAAGGGACAATTTAAAAGTTTGTGGATGGTACAAAACTTAGAAGAATTGTAAACTTTGAGTAGACAGTGTGGAACTCCAGAAGATTATGTACCCATTGGCTGAGTGGGTGGAGAGGTGGCAGATGGAGTTCAGTACAGAGAAGTGTGAGGTGATGCACTTTGGTACAAAGAATATAGAGAGATAGTATAAAAGAAAGGACATTATTCTAAGGTGCATAGAAAGGTATAGAAACCTGGGTGTGCATGTGCTTTATTAATAGGGATATATACTACAAGAATATGGGGGATATGATGAACTTAGGTAAGATGCTGGTTAGAATTCAGCTGGAGTTCTAGGTTCCATACATGGGAAGGAGTTGAATAGATTGAAGCGAGTGCAGAATACATTTACAAGAATGGTTCACTTTAGTTATGAAGAAAGATTGGAGAAGTTGTTTCATTGGAGAGAAGGAGGCTGGAGACTTACACTATCATAGAGTCATAGAGATGTACAGCATGAAAACAGACCCTTCGATCCAACCTGTCCACGCCAACCAGATATCCCGACCCAATCTAGTCCTACCTGCACGCTAGTTTAAAATGTTTAGAGAGCTGGTGCAAACACATTAAACCTTTTGCTTTATAACCATTCTATGATTCTATGAAAATAAAGAGGTGTCACAAAACCACGTTCTACAGCATTGGACTCTAAAAGCCACAGCTAAGAATACATATCCCTCAATATTTTATAATCACTCTGTTTGTGTTGGAATGTTTGTTCTACTATGGTACAAATAAATTCGATTAATAATGCTCATCTCTCCAAATTGTCCAACATAATCATAAGCAAACCCAATTTTACTTCTAATCAACATCTATACATTTACATTTTTCCTCAAGGGATGGTGTCAGAAGCAAGACCTGGTTGATTTTATATATAGTACCCTTGACCTGCTGAGGTTAATTAGTCAAAGAGACTGAGAACAAACGTGATTTTTTGTGTGGCCAAGAACAACAGGAGCAGTTCTCTGGGCCCCAAACAGAAAAGTAAAATTTCACTTTTCCTGGACAAGGTTCTGTTGGCGAGCAGCCTGCAGGCTGCATGATTAGTCATTGCTTCTCAATAGGTGAAAAATTAACTAGTGGGAATTAAGTGAGGCCTAAAGAGTTTATATAACCCAGGCCTGGTTCACAGAGCAGCAATTTAGTTTCAAATTTCCCTCGCCATCCCTGAAATCATGCAAAACCCTACCCCAAAACATTTCCCAAACCATTGACTACAACGTAAACCTGCCCCAAGTTCAAATTGCAATCTTTGTTTGGAAAAGTACTTCAGGATTCCTGAAGAAGGGCTTATGCCCGAAACGTTGATTCTCCTGTTCCTTGGATGCTGCCTGACCTGCTGCGCTTTTCCAGCAACACATTTTCAGCAAAAGTACTTCAGCACCTATTATGTTTTGAGCACTCTGTATTAGGCTGCTTCAGAAACTATTATAGCTCATGTATCATTAGATATTAAACACAGAGCTGATGTTAATTCTAGGCACATTCTTTGACTCGTAAGTTCACAATTACTATCAGAGAAAATTGACATGGAGATTTCTAAACTAATTGCTCATCTCATTTGTACTCAAACAATATTTAGCGAGACGGGGTTAAATCTCTCTATTCAAAACAAGGCTTCCAAATAAATTTGAAATTGAACTCTGAAGCAGGAATTAGAACATCTCTCGAGATTTGCTGTCACATCCAATGAAAACTCACAAGGTAGAGCATGCTGGTCTATAATTCCAAATTTAAAAATTGACTCCTATCATCCTCTCTCAACTTCAGGCACACCAGAATGCCATGTGATGTTTTTAATCAATTTAGAGTGAAGTATCTAAACAGAATACTCAATGTCCTTGAAAACTGCTACGTTTTAATGCATCAAACATTGATTTAGTTGATTCATATTTCTAGCTGTAGAAGTAATTTGGTGGTACTATTGATTGTTCTTTTTTGGATCGATTAAGCTGAAAGCAATGAGTTGAGTTAAGGTCTCAGAATAAAACAGAATTTTTTCACAATTATTTGTTTGCCTGCATGCATCAGGAAACTAAGCCATTGTGACACATGCACATCAAATTAAATATCTCAAAACCTCAATCAGTGATGCATTAGTTTTGAAAGCTGGATTGATTACTGGGGGTCAATGACTAATCAGATGTACACAAGGACACAAAGTCACATCCCTCTCAGCCATTAAAAGTGACAAACAAGAGATACTAAAAAAAAAATCAAGGTTGGGCCTATTTTGCCCTGTTTTCCATTCTCTGACAGCCATGGACAGACAGTTTAATCTACATTATGGAAGCCTGTTCTCCATATCAGAAAAGGACTGGCATCCAAAACACCACACATAGCTTAAGTGAAGACTGCTTTGTTCTCAATAGTGATTGATCAGAAGATGAACACTGGACATTTTGGAAAATTGATTAATTTAGTTTTGAAAATGTGCAATAAGTGATACAGAGTGATGGGAGTTTCATCCTGGAAAAGCTAAAACCCGAAGGACTAACAAATGAAAAAGACAGAAGTATGGAAATTGAAAATTCAGCTCCATTGAATTTTACACTGGGGAATCAAAGCGCTCGTTGGAATAAACTAATAGAAACTAAGTTGACTTCCTTCCAGAATTGTGAAAATCCACGCTATTCAACACAGTCACCCTGACCTGTCAGCTAGTTCATTTACAAATGGTCTTCAAGACATAAACTAAAAGACCTCTAATCAACTTCAAAACAGAAAGAATCAAAAAGTAAAAAGTACTACAGAAGAGATCTGTGTGCCAGGAAAAATAGTTTAACAGGCAGTTAAAATACCATGGAGCAGAAAATCTTAGAAGATTCAGAAAGAACAAGATCACTGAAACCTATCTTGCTAATGTTATCTCCAAGCAAAACTTCCTCAAAGTACAGGTCTTCATCATTACCTAGGGATATTAAGACGGTAAGTTAAAATTTAAGACTACACATTCTTACAAATACCAGTTGGTAAATTTTAGTTAATCAGATCCATGATTGAGAGTAATAGTGCACTGAAACCATATCCACTAGTCTAACTGTTTCACTAACATTAATGCCATGCTCACCATTATTTAGACAAGAACATGCAGATGAGAAGTCAAAGTGCCTGCCTGTGTCCAGACTAATTTCCTATTTTGCCAATTAGAGGTCTCAAGCACACATAGAAATCTGATTGCCATTTTAAGACATAACTAGTTGAAACATGTCCTGTACAATCTCTTTTCCTGATTCCAATGTCCCCCATTCCACTTGGATTACATTAGGAAAACTGCACCTTGTAAAGTTAACTCTGAGCAACCGGTCTATTGGCACTCTGCACCAGAATTACAATTAACTCAGAGGTGAAAGTTAGAATGGAAAAGCACAAAAACACACAGTCTTCCACTATGAAGGGTTGCAGTGACGTCCTGCACTATTTTTTTTATCTCATGTCCAAATGTTGAATGAAGTCCCTTGAAACAATGCATGACAGTATATTCACAAAAGATTGAAGACTTTTTTAAAAAGATGAAAGCTGGAAAAAATATATCCAACTCAGTTCTGATGCATGCCCAATTATATGCCTTCCCTTCCTCCTTCTGTCCCAAAAGTTGTTTTTTTTTAAAAAGTTCATTGATCCTGGCCATATTTCAATGTATTCAACAGACTCAGTGCATAGTGCTCAAAGTGTATAATGCTATTTTGTGATGCCAAGCTGTCGTTATAATACCGCTATAGACTCATGTTCTACAAGAACTGTATTCTTCCTTATTCATAAAGTTAACTTATAGGAATTAATTTAGTAAAGTTTTGGAAACATTTTCATTTTAACTCCTTAAAGAATGATCTTTTCAAAAAGTGAACGTGTATCTTGAGTATTTTTTAATTTAATTCTCCTTCAGATTCCAGCTGCCAAATTGGAGAAAATAAGGTATGTTAACCTGTTGCTATTTTTAACACTTTCATATCTAAGCAAAGAAAATACAGACAATTCTAATTTAAAGTATCTTGATGGAACAATGTTATAGTCACAATAATATCTAAGGAAGGCAATAGCCGGTTGGCATTATTTAAAATGTGGCTTTCTTTTCCTTTTGCTTTATAAGTGCTCAAGCTGTATTTATACACTCTCACTCTCCAGTTTCAGTTCCACTAACTTGTAAATAGAGTTTGAAACAGTTAGAATATAATTGATAACCAGAGTCACTCCATTATAAAATTATAACTAAGAAAATTATTTTAGTATTAGCAATATTATAATTTAGCATTTAAATTACCTTTGCCTTTTTGTTCCTACAGTGAAAAAAAATATATTTGGTACTTAAGTATTTCTTGAGAATGAACAAAGACCTTCTCAGGTTTGAAACATGTTTCAAAGATTCATGATAACTCTGCAGTCAGTTATATGCCTTCATGCATTTGCTGTGAATTTGTGAACAAAATTATAATTGTATTGAAAATAAGCATGTATGGATGGGTGATTTTAGCAGTGTATATCATTAGAATTAGAATTGGCTTTATTGTCACATGTACTCAAATGAGTACAGTGAAAAGTTTACATGTCGCCACTTACGATGCCATCTCAGGTGCAAGGGGACCTGGGTTCAGACTGGTAAGTACAATTCTCGGGGGAAAAAAAAATTAGAAAAATCAAGAAATAAAAAGTCCAGCATTATAGATCATGCAATATATTAGAAAATAAAGAAATGAAAAGTTCAGAATAACAGTC
Source organism: Chiloscyllium plagiosum (assembly GCF_037043375.1). Lineage (NCBI taxonomy): Eukaryota > Metazoa > Chordata > Chondrichthyes > Orectolobiformes > Hemiscylliidae > Chiloscyllium > Chiloscyllium plagiosum. The sequence continues at coordinate 45,433,046 of NW_028270146.1, forward strand.
CTTCCCACCCAGTCCACACCAGCACCTAGCCTTGAGTCCACACCGGGCCATGACTCCAGACCACGCTCAGCTTCATCCCGAGGCTGGAAGACTGCTCTGGAATCATCTTGAGGCCAGAGGTCCACACTGAGCCCATGCTGGGCCGGGAGGCTGCTTTGCCAGGTCTGCGCTGAGCCTGAGAGTCCGAGTCCGTGCTGAGGCTGGGAGTTCAGGAAAATGCCAAGAATAAGTAAGAATAAAACTCAAAGTGAAACAAAGAGGTAAAAAAAGAAAAGAAATGGATGGAGCGGATGAGCTCCAGCTGAGGAGTCCTACTCCACCACCATCTTGGACAATACTAGGATTGTGGGTGAGAATTTCATCTCCTTAACACCAAGATTTAACATTATTTTGCTCTTGAGAAGAGCTTGTGCATGCTAGTATTCCCAGTGTACACTGAAATGCTATGAAGGAGTGCAAATTTGATATAATATCAAGAGCTCTAATTTGTATCAATCTGACCCAAACTTTGACTTAGATCCTTAACCTCCTGATCCCACTTACCTCTGAAGGTGGTCAATGAGGGCCTCCTGACTCTATTCCTCCTGTATTACCACTGCATCTCTCCTCCTATTCAACTCCCCCACAAATGGTTCCCATGCTGAATCTGCATTGTTCCATTTTCTATATATAAATCCCAGCAAAATGTATTCAATCAGTTCCTTCATGTGGGACAGACTGCCTTTAAGGCCAGACTCACTGCACTCCACGTCCACCATACACCACAGTTTGCAAAGCCAGCCAGCACTGAGAATCCTCTTTCAGGAACCGATAGGATGAGGTTTGCATGACAATCACCTCAAAGGGCACTAACACAGATAGGATATGAATCACAGCTCCCTGCACCAAGAATGGAACATGTCAATTTGTAGTTCTTTAAGATCCAGCAGTCAAGTATTAAGCAGAGGTATCTAATTTATTTAAATGTGGCGATTAAAATTATCTACTCAACAGAAACAAAAGCAATAGCTTTAAAATTGTTCAAATTATATTGTCACTTTGGCAAACATAAGAGGAACTAATTAGTATTGATCTTTTTAATATATTACTTATTTGTTATGATAACTTTTTGTCAAAAGTCATCCTAATTAAAGGAAAGGGGAGATAGTTTTTAAAAAAAGGTTCTAATAGAAGAAGATAGGTTATGAAACAAATGAAGAGCAGGTCCAAAGCATTTTGGATAGAACAAATGGTCAGTATCTTCCCAATTTTGGACAAAGTCTGAAAGATTAGACAAAAGTTTGGAAAACCCATGGTCTATCAAGAAAGCATGACATATCTTCCGGCAATCAGGTAGATGATTATTGCCAACAGGCTTTCTACTGGTATTAGGATGAGAAAGTCCTGGTCACCAAGACCTGTTGGCCAAAGCCTGGCAATTCCAGAACTGGCCTTGCAACGGAGGAGGTCAGAGCCTCTGCCAATAAAAGATACACCAGATCCTCAAAATGGAGGTACATCTGAAATATGTCGAAGTGTTGTTGTTGGGAGGTCTTCAGGGGATTGCGGGTAGAGGAGGGCAGCAGGGTCAAAAACAAGAGCAGAGGCTAGGATCTCAATGGCCACTCTCTCCTGAAGTCCAGTACCTTAGTCGTGTGTAGGTCAGTACAGATTGTGGGCTCCTACTCTGTCTGGCTGCATTGGTAAACTGGTTGGGGTAGGTCATCTCTTTGTTGTCCTGCTTGGAGCTGAAAAAAAATTGCAGCCATGACAGGAAAGACCCTTCAGTGATCAGTAAGGCCCTTAACTGGTACGAGAACTTAATTCAAGTGAAGACAGAAATGTAGCAGAGTTGCAGTCCACACTTTCTTCCCACCCCAGGCACACAATGACTCAGCCCCATCAAATTCCACCAATCAATAGGAAAGTATTGTTGGCACACACCAATATTGGAGGTGTGGGTCTTGCGCGAGAAGAAGATTGAAATATGCATGCTGTATGAATTTACATGGAGAATAAGAATGGAAATTTCTTAGGAATTACTTGTATACCATCGATTTTGCCAGCAATGCAGCAGAAGCACTCTTTTAAAAAATCAGATTTCCTGTGTAGGACATAGAGTTGAAAATCCAAAATAATTTTTTTAGATATGTTGGTAAAAATATAGGAAGTTCAACCTCAAAGAAAATTTCCATCTCAGCATATGAGATGCCGAATGAATTAAAAATGCTTCTACATGCATGGACATGCATGGATGCAAAACATGCCTTAGGAAGTAAGGTTTTGTAACAAGTTTGTATATCTGGAGATTAGAATATATAGGTGTCCCTTTCAATGCAAGAGATGAGGATCATGTGGAACAGAAAATGAAGCTTAAGGTATTTATAGGAAAATCTGAAAAGGATATTTGATTGGACACCATTGTTTGTTGGGTGCAATGTTTCTAAAATATCAGTTTTCTTTTTAACTGCTATCAGAAATATCAAAGCTAATTTTAAAACAATTTAAACCAGTTTTGTGCTGTATTGGTTACTATTGAGCACAATAAAATTATAGGGGATAATAGACACTAGTAGTAGCTCTTGACATACATGAGATGGCAATTTCTAAATATAGTCCCAAAATTCTATTACATCAGAAAAATGGGATTTTTACACTGTTTTGTATTGCCATCATCCTGCCATGACTTCTTGGGTCAACTTGTCAAACAATTAACATTTCTTGAGTAGATCTCACCTAAAGTTTCAACATACATGTAGTTGCTTGGACATGAGAATAAAATCTTTAGGAAGTCATATCCGGTTAACAATTACGGAACAGCGGGTAAGGAAGAAAATCTTTGGTTACTGAGATGATCATCAGATAGTTGCATTGGATGGTTTCTATGTGGATATTTCTTCCCAATATTCAAGATTGTCCAATATGTGAGGAACTGGACAGCTGAAGAACAAGAGGACTCTATTAAATTCACTAATACCCTCATGTGTGACAGTAGGGAAGCTGTCACCTTTGTTACAAACTTCAGTAGAGAATGTGTAAACAGCTCTGATACTCAGTCTAATATGAGGGGATAAAGTGTCACCTCTATCCCCTGACAATCTGACAAGTCAATGTAACTTGTACATGTGCTATCATATAAACAGCTGTCTTGTGTTATGTATGTTGAGTACCTCTTGTAAAGACTTGTCAGTTGTCTATCCCCCACCACTGATAATTGGACAGACCCTTAGAGTTAGCATCAAAAAGGAGATTGGTGGCAGCTTTCAATAACACAGAGCCCAATATGACATATTGATCAACAGTTCACACTGAAATAACGCCACAAAGGCTGGTATCCCATCATTAAGTCACCTTTTATTTACATGTGAAAAGTCAACTCTTGTAGAGACTTGTCAGAGTTAATTCGCAGAGTGTCAGGATTGCTGAAACTCTTGTTCTTATCTGTCAGCCAGGACTCCATGATTGGAACAGATTAACAGCCCCAATCAGGAAACTCATATTTTATGAGATCCACCTTGCTAACTTCAATACAATCTCTACATCCCTCCCCTATCTGAATTTGAGGACACGGCCTGGTTCTTTTTCTTGTAACTCCTCCTGGGGTGTTTTAGCACTGGGTCAGGTTCCTCCAACTCTGCCTGGATACAGGTAGCCTGGAATGTACAATAATTCACCACTTGCACCTGGAGCGTCTCGGAAGAAATTCATCCTCTTCTTCAGGCAGCAACATCTGTCAGATCTATCTCAAATTCCAAGCTCTCTTCAAATCTAGACAGCGAGGGAGAAGTTAATAGCCTTTCTGACTATTCCAAGAAGCTGCACACATTTTGCTCCCACCCCATTTGTGAGGTTGCAGCTTTCATATGGTCCATGTGCTTGTTCAAGACCATTGCACTCACCCAACTTAATATGTCATAGAATCTGACCTTGTGTTGACCATGCCCCTTTGCCATTCCCGTGATTCCTACCCGAACTTTGTCCCCTGAAATAAACTGTCTGTCTCACTTAGCGGAATCTTGTGTCCAACGTTGGTGTTCCTGATGGCGTTTCACCCTCCACCCCACCCCAGGTCTGTGAAGATCAGATTTAACCTGGTGTTGTGTATTCTCCTATGAGCAATTCTGTTGAAGCTGTGCCTGTAGTTGTATGAGGGATAGTCCTGTAATCAAATAGGAACCAGGAGAGTATGGTTTTTAGTGAAGCTATAGGCTATTTCTTTAAGCCTGCCTTCAACATTTGAACTGCTCAGTCTGCAAGATCATTGGATGATGGATGGTATGGAGCTGTCCTTAAATGTCAAATGCCATTCAACTTTAGGAACAGCTCAAATTCCCTGCTGTAAACAATAGCCCGTTATCTGTGACCAACACTTCCAGCAGTCTGTGTATTGCAAAAAATGTGTGCAGTTTTTCTACCATCATCCCTCTGTTTAACAAATGAACTCCATACATGTCCAATCATTTTGAATAGACATCCACAATGACTGAGAGCATTGAGTGCATGAAAGGACCTGCATACTCAATATGTAGCTGAGTCCAGGGTTTACCCAGCCATTCTCACAAATGTGGGGGAGCTGCTGGTGGTAAGTTTTGTCCTTGTTGACATTCTGGGCACTGCTTCACCAACTCAGCGATGTCAGCATCTAATCCTGGCCACAGACATAACTTCTCACCAACATCTCCATTGTGGACAGCCCTGGGTGACACTGGTGGAGTTCAGCCAGTATCTGTGGTGATCTTTGCTCAGGAAAATCACTCTTGCTCCCCATAATAATATGCCAATCTTTACTGTGATCTGGTCTCTCCGGATCCAAAAAATGTGAATTCTGGTTGTGACGGCCCTTTGGATTTCCCCATCACCATCAGCCGTTACAATTTTGCCATGATTGAATCTTTCTTCATCCAAAGTCTGATATTGTCAGCTGTGACTGGAAGTATGCCCAAAAAATTTAAAACCATTGCGGACTCTTCCAGTTTGTGGTACCACCATATCTGCGATTGGGTGACGGTTCAATGCATCCACATTCACTACTTGGCCTCCCGGACGGTGTTCCAACTTGTAATTATACGCAATTCGTTGTGGAGCCCAGTGCTGAATTTGGCCCTAAGCTATGGAAGGCACTGCGTTGTCCTCTTTAAGTAGTTCTACCAGGCATTTGTAGTCTGTAATTATTACAAATTTATATCTGAAAAAGGTGTTGTTTTAAAGTAGAGGACAAAAGTAGAGGCAGATATCAGAAGGCTGACAAGCAAAGGAATTATCTTTACAGTCCAGCTTGCAGTCTGGGCAGCATCAGTATAGGTTCTCAGTTTCGCTGAGGTCTTGTGCAAACTTAAGGGTTGGAGGCCAAAGAGCATTTTGTTAAAGACTGGTTCTGCAATCACTAAAATAGCTGCTGGTATTGACCTCCATTAGAACTGGATGGTTATATTGATTGGTTCTGATGTGAATGTTTCTAAGCATTTTAACCGTTCCCAACAAGATGTAGGTAGACTTTCCACACTCTCCTGGATACCGGCCTCTTACTCAATTTAGGTCTAGTGGAAATCCTTTGCTATCTCAGGTCCGCATACTGGCAGCAACAAGAATGGCTTGCCGGTCCATATCCTGAAGAAAATTTTAACTGTTTGGCTGAGTCTTGACTTTGTTATGGGGTTTTTCTGTAGTGTCACTTAGAGTCTATCTGTTCTGGATATGTCCTGAGTGAGGCTATGCAATTGTCTTCACTCAAATGATGTTTCCCCAAGCTCAGTCAGACTGGCAAGGGCGTCCATGTCTATTAAAATACACTACAAATTATACACTCCACTTGCTACATTTCCCATTATAAAGCCAGTTGTTGTGCTTGTTTGAAGTCCGCTTAGGCTTCAACTAGTAGGTGCTTTTGTGTGGTGATGTCATTAATCCCACATACCAAACCGTTCCTCAGCATCAAATTAAGGGTTAAACTAAAGTCATATGCCTCTGCCAGTCCTCTTAACCTAGTCAAAAATTCTGACACAGATTCCTCTGGTTCTCTAATTGCCAAGTAAAAATGATAGCATCTCAGAATAAAAGGAGGCTTGGGATTGTAATATTCCTTAACTAAACCCATCAAGTCTTGAAAGGTTTTTGACTCTGATGCCTGAGAGAAAGTTAGGCTCCTAATAACCGGAAAAGCTATGGGTCCACGAGCTGTCAGGAGAATTGCTTGTTGCTTTTCAGCTGCCCCAGTGTAATTTGCCCAGAAAGAAAAAAAAATTCTTTGGGCGAGTCTTTGACAGTGGGGTCGAACGAGTCTAGCTTTCTAAATAACGGCATGATGCCAGAAATGTTTACCCCCACTCAAAAAGAACTGGCATGAGTGAGTTTTTTCAGGATGTGTTTTACTGTCACCACCTCTGAAATAACTCCACAGAAGCTGGTAACCTGTGACCAAGTCACCCTTTATTTACATGTAGAAAGTCCTTGACTATAGTATAGCCTCATCAGAGAAAACTACGAGAATGTCAGGAAGTCTGACCTCCTGTTTTTATCTTTAGCCAGGTCGCCCTGATTGGACCAGATTGACATCCCAAAGCAGGGAGTTCATAATCTAGGAGGTCCTCCTGGCTGAACTTGTTACAATCACTACACACTGTATTACTGAAATGCCTCAAAGGAACAAGAGCAGATAGAATCCTCCCAAAACTGGATAGAAAACTTAATAACATTGGCTTAGCACTTTCAAGAACACTACCAATTGAAGAAGACACAGGCAGTCAGTAAGTACTCAAACTTCAAAGCCAGCAAGCTGTCAGCAACACCTTACCCCTGAGCTGCGAAGAAGTGTGGGAAAAGCAGTGTGGACTGGGAAGAAAGGAAAAGCTAGTCACACTGGGAAGGGAGAAACATTCACCTCAAACAGAATATTGCCATCAAGGCAAAAAGATGTTCTGCCCATCAAAATTTTGAGTAATATGGTATATCAATTACAGGCTTTGTACAATGCCAGGTATGTGAGGTTGATATTCCAAAGACTGTCTGATCATATCAAATAGCATGTGTCACTGGCTGTTCACAACAAACAAGGTACTGACTGTACGCACCCACCCATGTTTGCAAAATTCTCAAAACCATATCTAACATTAGATGTGATTCTGCAAATGGATAATATTTGCTGGATATACGAGGTATTACACTAACAACCAATTTAGGATTTCCAATCAACCAAGGTTAACCTGCCTAGTTTAAAACTAAAAACAGAACTTGGCAGTTAATTGAAATCCATATTAATTGTTGCATCATCTATCCCAACACTTCAAACAATCAGAATCAACAAATGCCAACCAAACAGCATTTTCTTCTTATGCAGTATAAAGGTTGATTTTCCCCGTGAAGAGCTTTTCTTGCAATTTGTCTGATGGAAGACAATAAGCTTCAATAGATTATAATTTTTTCAGCAATATTCAAATTCTTCACTGCAGGAGAAAAGTGCATTTGAAAATACAGTTACAGCATAAAGAGGTTAGTTCTTAAGATTGGTGGTGTTTAGGGTGCTGTCTTAGTATGAATAAAGGATTGGTTTACTTTTGGGAAACAGTGTCAGAAATCAATGCTGAAGCTTTGGGGCTCAAGTATTTACAATTTTTATTAATAATTTAGATTAAGGAATTGAGTGTATTATAGCCAAACTTACTCACAATACAAATATAGGTAGGAAGAATAGATATGATGCAAAAAGATATACCTTAGTGAGTTGGTAAAAAATGGAGAATAATGTGCAAGAATATGAGTTTGTTCACTTTGATAGGAAGAACAGAAAGCCAGAACATTTGTGATTATCGGCCCCAGAGAGGCTGGGTCAATGAATATGTTTAAGGTAGGTATTGGATAATTTTTTTGGCTACAAAGGGGGACAAGATTTAGGGGGTGGTGCAGGATGGAGTAAAAACCATGATCAGATCAGCTATGCTCTCATTGAATGGTTGACTAGGTGAGGGCCCAAATGGCCTACTTCTGTTCCTGTTTCTTGACTTCAAGTGCAAACTCAGCATTTTATTAAATTATATAGGATACTACAGGATTTTATTTAATATTCCATTTAGCAGACCTTGAATGTAGCAATTTCAAGAGTACTTCCAGTACCACAACCTAGTCAACCTAGAAACTGGATAACAGAGCAGATGAATGAGTGGCTGGGAGAGATATTACAGGAGGGAAGGCTTGAAAGTCCTGAAAATTTGTGTTCAGCTTTAGGGGAAAATAGGACTCCTTTCACTTAACAGAGTTTGTTAATGCTGTGGAGAAAGGCTTAAACTCCATTGGCAAGAGATAGGAAGTAGGAGATAGCATTGCAGCAGAAAGACAAAGTTCACAAAGCATTTGGAAAAACATATGTATAGGTTAGATAGTAGAATGGGAATTAGTGTTATTAATTGAGGTCAAAATAAGACTGAAAAGAAGAAGTGCTAAGTTAGGTTTACAGTGGGTATAGGAGGAGAAAGTGAGGTCTGCAGACGCTGGAGATCAAAGCTGAAACTTTATTGCTGGAACAGCACAGCAGGTCAGGCAGCATCTAGGGAACAGAAGATTCGACGTTTCGGGCACATGCCCTTCTTCAGGAATGAGCAGAGAGTGTTCAGCAGGAGAAGATAAAAGGTAGGGAGGAGGGACTTGGAGGAGGGGCGTTGGAAATGTGATAGGTGGAAAGAGGTCAAGGTGAAGGTGATAGGTCGGAGTAGGGTGGAGGCGGAGAGGTCAAGAAGAAGACTGCAGGTCAGGAAGGCGGTGCCGGGCTGGAGGGATTCGGCTGAGACAAGGTGGGGGGAGGGGGGATGAAGAAACTGGTGAAGTCCAAGTTCATCCCCTGTGGTTGGAGGGTTCCCAGTCGGAAGATAAGACGCTCCTCCTCCGACCGTCGTGTTGTTGTGGTTTGGCGGTGGGTATACAGTGGGTATACATTAATATGCTGAACATAGGAAATAAACTTGGTGAGCTGGGTGTTCATTTATACAAGTGGAAATATGATATCACAGAAATAGCAGAGGCCAACCAAATGTTAGACAAAATGTTCTTGGATAAAAGGTCTACTAGTAAGAAGTAGGGGAGGAAAGAAAGTAGATGGGATGGCAATATTGATGAAGGAGGCTCTCTGGATGATGAAAGAGAGGAAAAGATGATGGAGAAATGAATATATTTAGACTGGTCAAAAGACGACTCTTGAGTGTGTAGGTTCAAGGAAACCAAGCCTATGCATATTTCAAAGAAGCTGTCAAAATACAAACTCTGCAACAGTTTTTTATAATGCTTAACTTTCTAATTTCGCTATCAAGTTTCTTTGCAGATGTTCCCTGTTATTTCAACCTTCAGATTTAGGTTGACTCTTTACTCAACTACCTTGTCTGCATTAATTTGCCGTTTATGTCCTTCTCTGTGCAGAAGATCATAATGATTGTGAAGCTATTATCGGAACATGAGCAGAGTCAATACTCCAGCTTTGGTCAAGTATTGCATCGATTTACAGTGACTACTTGAAACAGTGAATGCATCTTCGAGTATCAATTTTAATGATATCAATCCCTTTTGTCCTACTTCAGGAGTTTATGTCAGGCTCTTAATCAAATGAACTGAATACAGAAGGTTCGGAAAGGAAGTGAGAAAAATATAGTTCCCTAATAGCATTACAATAAAAGAAGCGTGAGAAAAGACTGATAAGTGATGTAAAACACACTCATACAGACACATAAATAGGAAAGGGTTAGTAAGAGGATGAATAAGGCAAAGTAAGAACCAAAAAGAAAGATTCACGACTGGAAACAGATGTTCTGGCCGAGTTGCTAAAGGAGCATTTACACCTATCTTTATTAAAAATAAAGAATTAAGAATTGGTGCAAATCATTGTTTAAAAAAGGAAGGTAAGACACTGCATGCTGTGGTAATCATGGGTTAAAAAAGGAAATATTACAAAAAATTGGTTGTACTTCGTGTTGATAAGTCACCAGAACCAGGTCAGATGCATCTGAAGTACTCAAGGAAGTAAGGGTAGACATTATGATTATACAAGTCCTTATGCAGAAAGGGAATCAAATGTTATTGATATAAGATAGGAAGATAGAGTTGAGAAATATTGTATCAACCATGATCTCATTGAATGATGGAGCAGACGTGATGGACCAAATGGCCTACTTCTGCCCCTACATCTTATGGTCTCATGGTCTTACAGTCACTGGCCATAATCTTTTTATCCCCATTAAATGTGGATCTGGCACTAGTGGAATGAAGATTTGCAACTACTACAGCTGTGTGGATAAGCCTTGCAATTACAGACCAGTCAACTCAACATCGTTGATAGGAATACTTCTTAGAAAAACAGTTAACAGTCACTTGGACAACTGCAGATTAAGAAAAGCCAGTATTGAACTGTTAAAGTCAAATCATGGTTAACTAACTTACTTGAGCTTTATCGTGCGATAACAAAGTGGTAAAGTAGAAGTGAGGGGCTGGACACCTCTGGACTGTCCTGAGATGAAGCTTCAGGAGACTTGTGTATTGCTCTCTCTTCATGTGGATTCCTGCTGACATCAGTCTGTCTCCTTGAGATAAAGAACCATGTGGAGAGAGATTGAAGTCCTTTGTCCCCCTCTCACCCTGCTATTGATGCAGAGTACCAACAAACACAGTGCTGGGGTGCAGGTCCATGTGTATATGCAGCAGACATTGGGTATACTGGACTTCTGTCTCCTTAGCATTTGCCAACATCTCCATGGAGACAGCAAAACATGCGCATGCCAGAGTCATCACAGTACTGATTACACTGATGGGTTCCTCCATCCTTCATTCCTGTTCACAGACTGCTTCTGACAAAACTGCCTGTGCATTTTCACATAGTTGTTAATCATTGAGGCTATATAATCATCTTTTGCCTGAGGCTGAGACAGTACCTGGTCTCTGGCTGTTTTCTGAGAGTCAGAGATATGGAGCACATTTTTTTCTCAACCAATTATAGAACATAGAACATAGAAGAATACAGCGCAGTACAGGCCCTTGGGCCCTCGATGTTGCGCCGATCCAAGCCCACCTAAACTACACTAACCCACTATCCTCCATATACCTATCCAATGCCCTCTTAAATGCCCATAAAGAGGGAGAGTCCACCACTGTTACTGGCAGGGCATTCCATGAACTAACGACTCGCTGAGTGAAGAACCTACCCCTAACATCAGTCCTATATCTACCCCCCCTTAATTTAAAGCTATGCCCCCTTGTAATACCCGACTCAATACGCGGGAAAAGGTTCATACTGTCGACCCTATCTAACCCCCTAATCATCTTGTACACCTCAATCAAGTCACCCCTAAACCTTCTTTTCTCTAGTGAAAACAGCCCCAAGTGCCTCAGTCTTTCCTCATACGATTTTCCTTCCATACCAGGCAACATCCTGGTAAACCTCCTCTGCACCCGTTCCAATGCCTCCACATCCTTCCTATAGTATGGCGACCAAAACTGCACACAATATTCCAGATGCGGCCGTACCAGAGTCTTATACAACTGCATCATGACCTCAGGACTCCGGAACTCAATTCCTCTACCAATAAAAGCCAGTACGCCATATGCCTTCCTCACCGCACTATTTACCTGGGTGGCAACTTTCAGAGATCTGTGTACATGGACACCAAGATCCCTCTGCTCATCCACACTACCAAGTATCCGACCATTAGCCCAGTACCCCATCTTTTTGTTATTCTTCCCAAAGTGAATCACCTCGCACTTAGCTACATTGAATTCCATCTGCCACCTTTCTGCCCAGCTCTGCAGCTTCTCTATATCCTGCTGTAACCTGCCGCATGCTTCCTCACTGTCAACAACTCCTCCGACTTTCGTATCATCCGCAAACTTGCTCACCCAACCTTCTAACCCCTCTTCCAGGTCATTTATAAAAATGACAAACAGCAATGGTCCCAAAACAGATCCTTGCGGAACACCGCTAGTGACGGCACTCCATGAAGAAACTTTGCCATCAACTACTACCCTCTGTCTTCTTCCATCCAGCCAATTTCTAATCCAAACCTCCAACTCACCCTCAATGCCATATCTCCGTATTTTCTGCAGTAGCCTACCATGGGGAACCTTATCAAACGCCTTACTAAAATCCATATATACCACATCTACCGCTTTCCCCTCATCAACCTCCTTCGTCACCTTTTCAAAGAATTCAATAAGGTTTGTGAGGCACGACTTGCCCTTCACAAAACCATGCTGACTATCCTTGATCACATTATTCCTATCCAGATGTGCATAAATCCTATCCCTTACAATTCTCTCTAAGACTTTGCCCACAACAGAAGTGAGACTCACCGGCCTATAGTTACTAGGGCTATCCCTACTCCCCTTTTTGAACAAGGGAACCACATTTGCTATCCTCCAGTCTTCTGGGACTACTCCTGTAGACAAAGAGGACATAAAAATCAAGGCCAATGGCTCTGCAATCTCCTCCCTTGCTTCCCAGAGAATCCTAGGATAAATGCCATCAGGCCCAGGGGACTTATCTATTTTCACCTTTTCCAGGATTTCCAACACCTCTTCTCTACATACCTCAAAGCCATCCATTCTACTTATTTGTGCCTCAGTATTCTCATCGACAACAATGCCCTGTTCCTGAGTGAATACTGAAGAAAAGTATTCATTCAGTGTCTCCCCAATCTCTTCCGCCTCCACACGCAACTTCCCCCTACTATCCTTGACTGGACCTATTCCTACCCTAGTCATTCTTTTATTCCTAACATACCTATAGAAAGCCTTAGGGTTTTCCCTAATCCTATCTACTAAGGACCTTTCATGTCCCCTCCTTGCTGCTTTTAGCTCTCTCTTCAGGTCCTTCCTGGCTACCCTATAACTCTCAATCGCCCCAATTGAACCTTCACGTCACATCTTGAGATAGGCCGCCCTCTTCCATTTAACAAGGGATTCCAATTCCTTAATAAACCACGGCTCCCTCGCACGACCCTTTCCTTCCTGCCTGACAGGTACATAATTATCAAGGACACTCAATAGTTGCCCCTTGAACAAGTTCCACATATCATTTACACTCTTGCCTTGGAGTCTACTTTTCCAAGCCACACATCCTAAGTCATGCCTCACCGCATCATAATTTCCCTTACCCCAGCTATAATTCTTGCCCTGTAGTACACACTTATCCCTCTCCATCACGAGTGTAAAAATCACCGAATTATGGTCACTATCCCCAAAGTGCTCACCTACCTCTAATTCTAACACCTGGCCTGGTTCGTTACCCAGAACCAAATCCAGTATGGCCTCACCTCTTGTTGGCCTGTCTACATATTGTGTCAGGAAACTCTCCTGCACACATTGAACAAACACTGACCCATCTAACGAACTTGAGCTATAGCCTTCCCAATCAATATCAGGAAAGTTAAAGTCCCCCATAACAACCACCCTATTACTGTCACTCATCTCCTGAATCACCTTCCCAATCCTTTCTTCAATGATTCTAGGACTATTAGGAGGCCTGTAAAAGACTCCTAACAGGGTGACCTCACCTTTCCTATTCCTAACCTCAGCCCAAACTACCTCAGATGGCAAGTCCTCATCCATCGTCCTTTCCACCGTGATATTCTCACCACAATGTGCTCTGAGGTCTAATCCAGATAGACTGAGGTGAAAGTCTCTGAGTTGCTGGAAGATGGAAGTGTTTTTGTATTTATAGAATCATAGAATACCTACAGTGCGAAAAGAGGCCATTCAGCTCATAGGTTCTGCACCGGCCCTCCAAAGAGCATCCCATCCAGACCCAGTCCCCAAACCCTAGCCTTGTAATTTGCCATTTCCCATGGTTAATCCACATGGCCTACATATCCCAGAACAATATGGGCAATTTAGCGTGGCCAATCCACTTATGCGCATCTTTGAACTGTGGGAAGTAACAGGAGCACCCTCACAGACGTGGGGAGAATGTGCACACTCCACACAGACAGTCACCCAAACATGGAATCTAAAAAAACAGTTTTGTTAGGTTAAGTGAATTGGCTGTGCTAAATTGCCCATAGTGCAAGCTAGGTGGATCAGCCATGGGAAATGCAAAGTCACAAGGATAGGATGGGGTGTCTGGGTAGGATGCTGATCGGAGGGTCAGTATGAGCTGAATAGCCTGCTTCCACACTGTAAGGATCCTATGATTCTGCATCCCTGTCATGCAATTTCATAAGATGAATGCCATAGACCCCATATGCATAATCAATGAGATGAAGCGCAGATGACTATGTTAGAAACGTGGCTCTGAGCAATCACATACTGGCTGCTTTGAATTCTCACTCAACAAATGGGAAAATTCAAGTTTTTGTATTAACAAAAAGAAGTTTTTTTTAATTCCTTCTCAAAATTGGAGTACTATATACCGCCATATTTGAATTCACAATTCGCAGCATCATATTTACTCCTGGCAAGCAGCTAATTTTTTAGATGTTTTAATTACCAATATTTTCAGTGAGTCCCATAACATTCATTAATAACTGCAAATTAGACCCTTTAATTGGCTATTACGAGTGCAAATGTAGTCATTTGCAAGAGGTGAACCAAACTTTCTAAATAAACTGTTCTGTCACAGCAAACTATGAGAATATTGACTCAGTTTAAGAGGTTTAGAGAAATATTTTCTGTCAAGATTTCCTGTGTTTCCTGTATGTGGATAAGTGCTCATGAAAATCACGAAGTTTCATATCTTCACTATTCTGCCATTGTAGAGTCATATAATCTATAGAATTAATCCTATTATTAATTCTTGAAAAACAAAATAGATATGACTGTTGATTCATGTGCATTGGTCAGAATTGCATGATGCAGAGTGAATTATATGTTTGATGGGCTGAATGCCTTTACTCCTGCTCCTGATTTGCTTGACCTCTGTGTTGTGGCCTTATTAATATTGAATCAGCAATCTTCCAAAGCTAGTTATGCTCCTTATAGACAGGTTATTGACTGAGGGGTTGATGGAAATTTGAGCATCTTATGGGTCAGCCAAGCATTTGCCTAAGCATTGGGAAAAGGTTGAGAGTTAAAGTCCTCTACAGTTTAACATGTCAAGGAAGATACTTTGTTATCTACAATTGCAAAGAAACCATGAATGTTTGAGCTGAAAATATACACGTCAAAAAAGTAAAATGACTGACACCAGACCAGTTTCAAATGTTCCCTGACTCCAGCTAAGGATCCTCTAAAATATTACTGGAAGCAACTCCCCTGTTATTTGTACAACCCATGGTTTGTGGATGCTTTGAGAAACTGACAGTAACAGGGCAGTTTAAGGTGAAAATGGTGTTGGGGTTTTAACAATATGATTCCACCCTAATTGGCATATATTAAGGAAATGATTGTCACTTTCCAAAAGGAACTCTGCCTTCTCAAGACATGGCCTGTCCAGAAATTAGGATAGGAAGACAATCCACAGTAAGCCCATGGGTCAATCTTCTATGTTCTTTTAGTCTCATTAAATCCCTGGCTCCTTGTTAGGTTTTTAAGTAAGGTGGTAGCGAGACAAAGATTGTGTCTCTATATATTTGACATTTATCATGAATTAACTTCTTCAAATTAAAGGGATATTTGGATACTTTATATTTTTAATAGACACTTACAATTTGAAGAAAGGAAATCTTCTCCAAGTTACTGGGCCTGGTAGCATAATCATTATAGATCAGAAATCCTGAGGTCTGGGCTGATAAATTGCAGATGTAAGTTCAAATCCCACCATGGCAGTAAGGTAATTTAAATTCAGTTAGGGAAATAAATCTGTAATAAAATGCTGGTATCAATAATGTGTTTCATTAAACTACCAGATTGTTATAAAATCTGTTTGCCTTACAGTACTCTTTCCCAGATTGACCTCCATCTGAATCTTGATTAGCAATGTGTTTGACAGCATTGATGGCCATTCCATTAGCTATCAAGGTCCTTAGTTCTGGCAGTCTCTCCATAAACGTTATCATCTCTCTACTCCTCTTGCCTATTTTGTGGTATATCTTAAAACGTTTGCACTTCAAAGAAACATGAAACATAAAGTCATAGAAAACAAGTAGGCCATTCAGTCCTTCAAACCCACTCCATCATTCAGGTATGATCATGCCATTGAGATAGAAGATCAACCATACTGTCACCTTCACTACGTAATCCTAGATACCTTTAGAATGTCAAAAAGTATCTGTCTGTTTCTCGAATAGATTCAGTGACTTGGAATCCACAGCCTTCTGTAGTAAAGAATTCCAAAGGTTCACTATCTTTTGAGTGAAGAATTATTTTTCTCATTTTAGTCCTAAATGGTCTACCCTGTATCCTGAGACTGTGTCCTCTGATTCTAGGCCCCCCAACCAGGGAAAACATAATCGGTTAATCTATTCTATCCAGCCCTGATAATATTTTGTATATTTCAGTTAGATCGCCTTCATCTTTCTAAACTCGAGTGAATACAAGCCAGTTGAACCATTTTCTCCTCATACAATAGTCCTGCCATCCCAATATCAGCCTGGTGAACATCCTTTGCACTTTTTCTACCATTCTTAGATAAGGAGACTAAAGCTACAAGCAAAGCTCTGGTTATGGTCTTCCAAAGGCCCAATATAATTGCAGTAGACAACCCTACTTCTGAATGCAAATTCTCATTAAGGAAAAGGCAGTGGCATAGTAATACTGTCAGTGAACTATTAAATCAAAATCCTGACTGATGTTCTGGGGACATGGGTTTGAATCACGCGATGGCAAGTGGTAAAATTTTTGATTCAATAATAAAAAGAATCTGGACTTAAAAACTGACCTAATGGTTAACTATGTAACACTTGTTGTAAAAATCCATCTGATTCACTAATATCCCTTAGGGAAAATATTCTATCATCCTTACCTGGTGACTCTTATATGGGACTCTTGATCAGCAATGTGATTCTTAACTGCTCTCTGAAATGGCCCAAGCAAGTCAAACAGATCAAGGGACAATTAGGAATGGACAATAAATGCTGGCCCAATATTGCCTTGTGTGGCTCAAGGGCTGATGAAGGGCTTTTGCCCAAAACGTCAATTTTCCTCCTCCTTGGATGCTGCCTGACCAGCACCACTCTAATCTAGACTCTGAAGTTTCTATAGGCTATCTAGACTATCTATAATAGAATTCTGTAAGATAGAGAGGTCATTGGACATTAGAGATCTAAGCCCCCTCTGAAAATGTTTTACCTTTAATCTTTTAAGTGTTGAATACCCAAAAATGTAGAATCTATTCTAATGTTATCATTTATTTTGTACAGAATCAAAATAATTCTTTTAGATTAGATTAGATTACTTACAGTGTGGAAACAGGCCCTTCGGCCCAACAAGTCCACACCGCCCCGCCAAAGCGAAACCCACCCATACCCCTATATTTACCCCTTACCTAACATTACGGGCAATTTAGCATGGCCAATTCACCTGACCCTGCACATCTTTGGACTGTGGGAGGAAACCGGAGCACCCGGAGGAAACCCATGCAGACATGGGGAGAACGTGCAAACTCCACACAGTCAGTCGCCTGAGGCGGGAATTGAACCCGGGTCTCTGGCGCTGTGAGGCAGCAGTGCTAACTACTGTGCCACCGTGCTGCCCACTTGATTTCCGGCATAATTCTTTCTTACTTTACAATGTACTAGGCTCTCCACTTCTATTATTATTGACAAATTATACATCTCATTAACTTAAGTTTGTTCTATTTTATGTTATCTTATTCTTAGTGTGTCACAGATTAGTTTTCCCACTTGCCTCTGCTGAGATACGCTCAGCTTAATCCTTTGTCATCGTCACTATTGCTACTATTACATAACAAAACAACAGCCCCTCTAGAGAGCATCACTTAGAACGTACATTGAATTCAAATAACTTGCAAGGTGGAAGAACTGTCATATCAGAAAGACGACAATATAATTTGGGCTCATTATAAATTTATGAAATCCAAGATGTTATAACTACATTAGCATTTTCTAAATTATTTTGCTCCTTCTGGGAAATGTTATGTGATAACACAATTTTTTTGGAATCAGGAAGGAATGGCATCTAGAAGGTCTTTCGATTTGAGAAAACCCATTAAAGTAAATTATTGTTTCATCATTTTAGATTCTTTTTAAAATTTCAGTTCAAATTGAGGCATTCATAGCATCTTCATAGCATTACCACAAATACCATTGAAAGCATTAGTGGCTCAAAAACCCATGACCATTCTATTACGTTACTGGAAGTTTATACCAGAAATGATTTCTGCTGGGTCATGATCTTGTGTAGGGGATTTGTTATGTTTTGGAAGAGTTAATCATCTTTAAAAGATCTTCCAAAGCTGATGGCAGGTATTGCATACAATTGCGATTGGTTTTAAATCAGCAATGTATGCATTATCAGGGAACCAGCTTGGGATCACTGAAGAAAGACACTTGAGTTTTAAAAATATTTGAAATGTGCTGCCCAAAGAAAATTGTTCTTCCTTGTTTCTGGGTTCCCAACCACTCCTCCTGTATAAGTCACTCTGCTACTGCCATTCGCCCAAACTTATAAGTTTTTACAGCATCAGCTTCACATGACCCAGGCAGGTACACATCAATATTTGATAGGATGTGCCCTCTTCCCTACTTCTGTTGATGTTTAGCGCCTTTATTGCTCCAGTATAAATATTGTGTTGGAAGGAAGTGTCTAGCATTTTTAGCAATTTTCATGTTCTCAGGACATCATCAAACACTACAACTAAGAGGTACTTTTAAAACAATTACTGTTGTAGTGCAGAGAAATGAGAAAGTTATATGATGCTTAGCAAGGTCTCACAGATACAGTCAAAAGGTATCATCATGGAATTAGGCTACTATATTGATTTGAACATGAGTAATTTCCTTCCTAATAAAATGTGATTTGCAAGGATGTTTATCACATCTTGGATGAAGACAAACTAAGACCAGTTCACAGAGTTGGAAAATTTTACTGAGGTTTCTCCCCACAAAATGACAATCGCGAATTGGAACATGATTGCAGCCACAGAAGAAGTCTTCCTTTCAATATAGAAAATGCACAAAATTACTAAAGGTGTATTTGCAATAAACTGGACAATTTATTGTCCTCATGAAAGGAGTGGCAAATGCTACCACACATATAATGCTTAAAGTTATGATGGCTTTGGAAAACACCGAGCCTATCCTGCAAATAACATTAACATTCCAAAATGTATAAATCTGACACTTCTACTATATAGACAACTAACGATTACTACAAGTGAAACAAAATATGCAAATTAAAGATAAGCAGCTACAAGGCATGCTGTTCATAGAACATAGAACATAGAAAAGTACAGGACATAAAAGGCCCTTAGGCCCACGATATTGTGCCGAGACTTAATCCTAATGTAAAATATAGTAACTTAACCTACGCACCCCTCAACTCACTGCTATCCATGTGCATGTGCAGCAGTCGCTTAAATGTCCTCAATGACTTTGATTCCACCACCTCAATTGGCAACGCATTCCATGCATTCACAACTCTGTGTAAAGAACCTATCTCTGATGTCTCCTTTATACCTTCCTCCTAATATCTTCAAACTATGACTTCTTGTACCTGTCAACCCTGGGGAAAGGTCTCTGGCTATTGACTCTATCTATTCCTCTCATTATTTTGTACACCTCAATCAGGTTTCCTCTCTTCCTCCTTCTTTCCAGAGAGAAAAGTCTGAGCTTATTCAACCTTTCTTCATAAGGCAAGCCCTCCAGTCCAGGCAGCATCCTGGTAAACCTTCTCTGCACCCTCTCCAAACTCTGTATCTTTCCTATAATAGGGCGACCAGAACTGGACACAATATTCCAAGTGTGGTCTCACCAGGGGCTTGTAGAGCTGCAGCAAAACGTCGCGGCTCTTAAACCCTGTTAATGAAAGCCAAAACACCATGTGCTTTCTTAACAACCCTATCCATTCGAGTGGCAACTTCGAGGGATCTATGTACTTGCACACCCAGATCCCTCTGTTTCTCCACACTGCCAAGAATCCTGTTGTTAATCCTATATGCAGTGTTGGAGTTCGACCTTCCAAAATGCATCACTTTGCATTTATCCAGGTTGAACTCCACCTGCCACTTCTCAGCCCAGCTCTGCATCCTGTCTATGTGCATAGAGATTCTGTCAAGTTGAAGACAATGGCACTTATATTGAAAGAGACATTCTTGAATATTGTGCAAATGAAAGTCTTAGATCACTAGAAGGACAAGCTGGAAAAATAACAGCTCTGACTGCGTGTCCCAACTCTGCAAATATTTGTGTGAACAAGTGGAGGTGCACTTAGTGTGTGAATCATGACATAGAACAGTCTTCAATCCTATTTTGGTGCACAGTCTGCTGTTTTGGACCACACAAGCTTTCTCAATGTCCTTAGGAACATAGGAACAGGAAACCATCTAGCCCCAGTGGGCGGCACGGTGGCACAGTGGTTAGCACTGCTGTCTCACAGCGCCAGAGACTCAGGTTCCATTCCCGCCTCAGGCGACTGACTGTGTGGAGTTTGCACGTTCTCCCCGTGTTTGCGTGGGTTTCCTCCGGGTGCTCCGGTTTCCTCCCATAGTCCAAAGATGTGCAGGTCAGGTGAATTAGCCATGCTAAATTGCCCGTAGTGTTAAGTGAAGGGGTAAATGTAGGGGTATGGGTGGGTTGTGCTTCAGTGTGGACTTGTTGGTCCGAAGGACCTGTTTCTACGCTGTAAGTAATTTAATCTAATCAAACCGATTTGTCATTCAGTGACATCATGGCTGATCTGTGATTTAAGTTTACATACCCAGTTTTCCTCAAATCCTCAAATAACAAACTCAGAATTAAAATGTACAATTCACCACGCACCAATTCTTGTGTGTACCCTTTGTTTGCATGAATTTTTAAAAATTTCACTCTTAAAAGGTATGTTTCTGATATTTTAGATTTTTCTTCTGCTATTAACAACAGAACTAGTTTGCATGGACAGAAATTATCTGTTTACCCTAGTATCTTGAAAACGTCAATCATTGCTTAATTTTCTAAACTCCTAAGAACACAAACCAAGTTAATGTAATCTCTCCTCAAAATTAAAATTCCAATTTAACACAATCACAGAAGTAGGCATAAACAATATTGGAAAAAATCGCCCCACCAGTTGCCCACTGTTACTGGGTATTCCCGAGATCTTAGCCTCTGTTTCAGGGTGGTAATGATTTGCTTCACATACTCATGGCAACTGCATGGTTCTCTTTGTCTGGTGCTATCTACATAAGGTGAGGTGGTGGTCAGGAGTTATGAGCCAGATATAGAGCAGATATCCTTTGTCACTCAGCAGTCAGTCTCCAGTTCCACATGCTGTGTCAAATTCCACACACCATGTCAATGTACTGACTACTCAAACATATAGAAAGTCAAATCTGCATATTACTAATATTAGATTTATAAATACCAAGACAATCAAACCTTACTCTCAATAAAACTACAGAAAAGAGCATAGTGGTGATAAAATGTTTAAGGGTTAAATTTCAAAAATGGTACTGAGAGTTGGGGTTAGGTGAGGAAGCACTTAGCACCTGAGTGTTTAAAAATGTCTGAAGCATGATGGAAGCAAAACTAACAGTATTCTTTTTTATTTCAGTTCTTCACCAAAACAGCTCCAAAATTACCAACTCGAACTGCAGGAGCCAGAACTGGACATGATTTACCTACATCTGGAGACAGAACTTCAACACACACAGGAAAAGCTGAAAGAGCTGACAGAAACATTACAAAGGTTTATTTTCAAATAAAATGAATCTAGAAACAAAATTAATAATTTGATTAGACTTCAAAATATTTTCAATTTTATTCATTAATGCAGAGAATTATTCAAGTAAAATGTTTGTTTTCCATTTTATGACACAGCGTAAAACAGAATGGCTGTTGCTTCCCAAAGCAACAGAGACCACAATTTCATTTCAAGAAGCTTTGTAAGAATTGCTTGCTTATAATTTCATTTTTTTAAATTTAGGGATTGTTACATATCTGGCTAAGTGATTCTCATGGTGGCAGTACTACATTGTGGTAATAACAATAGTCATAATCATCTTACATTGACACAATGTGGCCCTAATTTGAAATATTTATTGGCATTAGTCTTGTTTCATTCAAACAACAATAGCAAACAGTGATGTTGAAATTTATATACACTGGCTTATCAATACAAATTATGTCGAGGGAAAAATCCCTACAATGCAATAGGTACTGAGTTTGGTTTTGCCTTTAGCAAGGTATTTTTACCTGATGTGGCAATGCTTACATTACTTTTTGTAACATGAGAAACTAAGCATGGATAGTTATTGAAACATTTAATATTACAATAGAGTCATAGAGTCTTAGCACGGAAACAGACCCTTCGGTCCAACTCATCCATGCTGACTAGATATCCTATGTAAATAGAATATAGAACATAGAAAAGTACAGCACAGAACAGGCCCTTTGGGCCACGATGTTGTGCCAAGATTTAATCCTAATGTAAAATATAGTAACAACCTACGCACCCCTCAACTCACTACTATCCATGTGCATGTCCAGCAGTTGCTTAAATGTTCCCAAGGACTCTGCTTCCACCACCACCGCTCACAACGCATTCCATGCATTCACAACTGTCTGCGTAAAGAACCTACCTCTGACATCTCCTTTATACCTTCCGCCTAATATCTTCAAACTATGACTTCTCATACCAGTTAATCCTGCCCTGGAGAAAAGTCTCTGGCTATTGACTCTATCTATTCCTCTCACTATTTTGTACACCTCGATCAGGTCTCCTCTCTTCCTCCTTCTCTCCAGAGAGAAAAGTCTGAGCTTATTCAACCTTTCTTCATACGGCAAGCCTTCCAGTTCAGGCAGCATCCTGGTAAACCTTCTTTGCACCCTCTCCAAAGCTTCTGTATCTTTCCTATAATAGGGCGACCAGAACTGGACACAATATTCCAAGTGTGGTCTCACCATGGGCTTGTAGAGCTGCAGCAATACCTCACGGCTCTTAAACCCTGTTAATGAAAGCCAAAACACCATATGCTTTCTTAACAACCTTATCTACTTGGGTGGCAACTTTGAGGGATCTATGTACTTGCACACCCAGATCCCTCTGTTCCTCCACTTTGCCAAGAATTCTATCTTTAATCCTATATTCAGCATTCGAAGTAGACCTTCCAAAATGCATCACTTTGCATTTATCCAGGTTGAACTCCATCTGCCATTTCTCAACCCAGCTCTGCATTCTGTCTATGTCGCACTGCAGCCTGCAGTAGCCCTCTATATTATCGACGACACCTCCAACCTTTGTGTCATCTGCAAATTTACTAACCCACCCCTCAACCTCCTCATCCAAGTCATTTATAAAAACTACAAAGAACAGAGGCTCAAGTACAGAGCCCTGCGGGACCCCACTCAACACTGACCTCCAGGCAGAATACTTTCCATCTATAATCACTCTCTGCCTTCTGTCAGCCAGCCAATTCTGAATTCAGATAGCCAAATCTCCCTGCATCCCATACTTCCTGACGTTATGAATGAGCCTATCATGGGGAACCCTATCAAATGTCTTGCTGAAATCCATATATACCACATCCACTGCTCGATTGTCGTCAACCTGTCTTGACATCTCCTCAAGGAACTCAGTAAGATTTGTGAGGCATGACCTGCCCCTCACAAAGCCATGCTGACTGCCTTTAATCACCCTATGCTTTGCCAAATAGTCTTAAATCCTATCCCTCAGAATTCTTTCCAAAACTTTGCTGACCACAGATGTAAGACTGGCTGGTTTGTAATTGCCAGTGATTTCCCTATTACCCTTCTTGAAAAGTGGAACAACATTCATCGCCTTCCACTCCTCTGGTACGACTCCCATGGAGAGTGAGGAGGCAAATATCTTCGCCAGCGGCTTAGCATCCTCCTTTCTTGCTTCCTGGAGCAGCCTAGGATAAATCCGGTGTGGCCCTGGGTACTTATAAATCTTAATGTTTTCCAAAGTTTCCAGCACATTAACTTCATCAATCTTGATCTGGTCTAGACTGTATCCCAGCTCCTCTAAGTTTTCATTTATAACAAGTTCCCTTTCCTTGGTGAAAACCGAAGCAAAAAACTCATTTCGGGCTTCCCCTATCTGCTCGGACACCACGCACAAGTTCCCTCCGCTATCCCTGATCGGCCCTACCTTCACCCTGATCATTCTCTTATTCCTCATGTATGAGTAAAACGCCTTTGGGTTCTCCCTAATCCTTCTTGCCAAGCCTTTTTTGTGACCCCTCCTGGCTCTCCTCAGTCCATTTCTGAGCTCCTTTCTAGCAAGCCTGTAATCCTCTACAGCTGTGCTAGATCCTTGTTTCCTCCACAATACGTTAGCTGCCTTCTTCCTTTTGACAAGAAGTTCCTCTATTTTCGTCATCCAAGTTCCTTAATCTTATCCCTTCTTACCTCCCTCAGAGGAACAAATTTGTGCATCACTCGCATCAACTGCTCCTTAAATAGTCTCCACATGTCTGCTATGCCCTTTCTGTGGAACAATTGCTCCAAGTCTATTCTTCCCAAATCCTGTCTGATTGCGTCATAATTTCCTTTTCCCCAACTGAATATCTTCTCTCAGTAATTGCTCCTTTCACTTTCCAAGGCTATGCTAAATGTGAGGCAGTTGTGATCACTGTCACCAAAGTGCTCTCCCACTGCGAGATCTGACACCTGTCCTAGCTCGTTGCTGAGCACCAAATACAAAATGGCCTCTCCCCTCATCGGTCTGTTGACATATTGAGTAAGGAAACCCTCCTGAACACACCTGACAAAATTGGCTCCATCCAAACCATCTACACTTAGGAGGTTCCAGTCGATATTGGGAAAGTTGAAATCACCCATAACAACAACCCTGCTACTTCTGCATTTTTCCAGAATCTGCCCACCTATGAGATCTTCAATCTCTCTACAGCTATTAGGTGGTTTGTAGAAAACCCCCAATGTGGTGACTGTTCCCTTGCTGTTCCTAACTTCCACACATACTGACTCAGTAGACAAACCTTCCTCAACAACCTTTGTTTTTGTAGTTGTGATGCACTCTCTGATTAGCAATGCTACACCCCCTCCTCTTTTTCCACCCTCCCTGTTCTTTTTAAACGTTTTAAACCCTGGAACATCAAGCAACTATTCCTGCCCCAGTGAAACCCACGTCTCCATTATGGCCACAATATTGTAGTCACAAGTACTGACCCATGCTCTAAGTTCGTCACTCTTATTTCGGACACTCCTTGCATTACAGCAGACACACTTTAACCGATCCCTTTGTTTCATCGCGTGAGAAACCTTCCTTTTAGATTCAATATATCCTGTCACTGTCACGTCTGCAACTGACCCCCTCTTAGACATGTGGCTCTGATTCCCACCCACCCCCCCCTCTGCCAAACTAGTTTAAACCCTCCCGAATCACACGAGCAAATCTCCCACACAGGACATTAGTACCCCTCCATTTCAGATGCAACCCGTCCTTCATGTACAGGTCCCACCTTCCCCAGAAGATATCCCAATGGTCTAAAGACCTCCCTCCTGCACCAGCCTTGCAGCCACGTGTTAAGCTGCATTCGCTGACTGTTCCTCATCTCACTATCTCATGGCACCGGTAGCAAACCTGAAATCACTACTCTATTCATCCTGCTCTTCAGCTTCCAACCTAACTGTCTGTAGCTGCTCCCCCTCCCCCTTCAGAATCTTGTAAACCCGATCGGCAACATCCCAGACCCTGGCAAAAGGGAGGCCACATACCTTCCGGGAGTCCCGTTCCTGACCACAAAATCTCCTGTCAATCTGTCTAACTATTGAGTCCCCGACCACTAGCGCTTTTCTATTTTCCTCCTTCCCTTCTGAGCCACAGTGCCAGGCTCAGTGCCAGAGACCTGATAACTGTGGCTTACCCCTGGTAGGCCGTCCCCACCAGCAGTATCCAAAATGGTATACTTATTGCTGAGGGGAACGGCCACAAGGGATTCCTGCTCTGACCGTCGGTTCTCTTTCTTCCCCCTGACAGTAACCCAGCTGTCCTTATCCTGTGTTTGGGGAGTGACCACCTCTCCGTATATCCTCTCAATTTCCCCCTCAGCCTCCCGTTTGCCATCTAGTCCTATTTGCCAGCATTTGGCCTATATCCCTCTAAACCCAAGTTCTGATCAGGTCTTGGGGATTTATCCACGTTTATACGTTTTAAGACATCCAGCACGTCCTCATCTGTAATATGGACGTTTTTCAATATGTCACTATTCATTTCCCCATGTTCTGTATCTTCCATAAATTCTCCACAGTTAACACTGATGCAAAATACTCATTTAGTATCTCACCCATCTCCTGCAGTTCCACACGTAGGCAGCCTTGCTGATTTTAAGCAGTTTTATTCTGTCTCTAGTTACCCTTTTGTCTTTAATGTATTTATAGACCAAAGGACCCTTCAGCCCTCGATGTTGCACCAACCTGTGAAAGCAATCTGAAGCCCATCTATCCTACACTATTCCATTCTCATCCATATGTTTATCCAATGACCATTTAGGTGCCCTTAAAGATAGTGAGTCTATGACTGTTGCAGGCAGGGCATTTCACACCCCTATCACTCTCTGAGTGAATCCCTTTGGGTTCTCCTTAACCCTATTTGCCAAACCTATTTCATGTCCCTTTTTTGCCCATATTGAAACATTTAATTAAAATATATAAATAGTACATTTCACAGATACCTGATGTCTAGGGTAGTATTAAGCTATTTGATTAATTCAGAGCTGCATGCTTTCCTGCTATGCTTTAAGTGATCTGAGTTTAGATGGAGCATGTAATCTTTATATCCTTCTGTCAAATGCCATGGTATAGTGATAATACCATGATCTCTTAAAAGTATAGTGACGCACTGTGTCTCCTAAAGGTAGACCATGAGATATAACACATCTCCCTTTCTCAAAAGATTAATAAAACCCACATACATGTTCATGTATAGTCACATATTGTTAGTTTGATTATTACACAAACAGCGAAAAGAGAATTTACAAGATGAAAATTTCAAACTTCAATGTAACACTTTGGAAGTTTGACAACTCATTATAGCCTCTCTGGAAAGGTTTATACTGTATTGTGTTGCCCTTGTTTGACAAATTGGTTTTCTTACTGCTGATTGCTGTCATTTAGTATTATCATACATCATCATTGTCAGAACTTTCCACTTCAATTACTTTGTGTATTTTGATGTGTTGCATGTTGGGCTGAGTATGCTCCTGTCCTTCGCAATGCAGCACCATGATCAGTAATGATTTTGTGTTATCTGGGCTAATTGCATGTTTTAGAAACCTTAGCTGGTATCATTGTATCTCTAATTCATACTGTTTGTTCAGTGTGCAGTTTTAGTAGGTCCATATCTGCTCACCCATCAGGTATTTCATTCATTCTCATCTTTCAAAATATAACATACTGTCAAAATAATATCTGTTCCTCAGAATCATTAGATAATTGATTGCTGGGTAAAATCATTACCTTCTGATCACAAGTTATACTTGGGATGGTAATCCTTTCCCCATTGGTGCTGCATGAAAACACAGCAATGCAATTTAACTACCTCAACATATGGGTCACTCCTCACTTTGTACACATCTGGAATGTTTTGCTAGTGTATAGCTGTCCACTGCCAAAGATGATCCATTCTGGAATATTGGATAAACTGAACATACTATCCATCATTCTAGTAACAGTTGCACTCGTTGTATTGCTAAATCATGGAACAATGGGAAACTTAGAGAAGTAATCCATCACAATAATATAATTTTCTCCAAACTCTGTGAGTAAGTTTGTGGCTACTTTTGCTCAAGGACTGGCTGGAATATTGTGTGGATACTTCATCTGCTGCTGGGCTTTTGGCATGCATTCACAAGTCATTGACTATCCTGTTTAATTCCTGACCAATGTGCAGACTCACTTGCTAGCCAGCTGTTTGTTCAATATCGTTTTTACATAATGCTTCTACAATTAGGACTTGTTTACCCTTTAAAATGACTTGTTGTGATTATACCAAGATCAACCCTGTATGACAAAAGTGAATTAATTTTCTCAGGTACTTAGTATTGCAGGCCATAACTGGATAATTATCTTTTGCAGCTCTAGTAATTGCTCACCTTCGGCAGTGGCCGATTGCAGCTGTTCACACTGGCTCTTGTCAAAGTGTAATAGATCAATCTTGATAACGTCTTCAATGTTATAGTCCAGAGCATCAATGTGCTGAGGAAGGGTCACTGAACTACCAAGATTAACTCTGATTTCTCTGGCAGATGTTGCCAGACCTGCTGAGCCTTTCCAGCAATTTCTGTTTTTGTTTCTGATTTCCAGCATCCACTGTTCTTTTGGTTTTGTTGTGCAGATCAAGATGATTATCCTGGTCTTTGTGTGAGATGGGTAATCTGCTCAGAGTCCCAGATATAATCATCCTGACATCTGATATATACTTCACTTCAAACTTATATCCTTGCACCTTGGCTAGATGCTACAAATCGGGCGATGCATCATGAAAGAGTTGATTTGATTTGATTTATTGTAGTCACATGAACCTAAGAACAGTGAAAAACTTTGATTTGTGAGCAATACAGTCAGATCATAGCAAACAAGGACATACAGATCATAGGAGAAAGTGAGGACTGCAGTAGCTGGAGATCAGAGCTGAAAATGTGTTGCTGGAAAAGCGCAGCAGGTCAGGCAGCATCCAAGGAGCAGGAGAATCGACGTTTCGGGCATGAGCCCTTCTTCAGGAATGGGTGATCGATAGTTTGAGAACATGATTCATCAGCAGAGAAACAGCAACTGTGGCATCCCAGGAAATTTGTGAGTTGATTGTTTAACAGTAACTGCTGTTCTGTACAATATTGCAACACCAGTCATTTTGAACAGCAGGAATGTTTAAACTAGCACAGACTGAAAACAAGGCATAGTGGAGGAAGCTGATTAGTGAGTTAGGGAAAAGAAATTGCTACTCATCTCTAGTTTATAGGAATAGTAAAAGAGTAAGTTCAAAGGAAGTAAACTTAACTAAAGTCAAAGTAATGAATTATAAGCCTATGGTATAGCAGGCAACTTCGCCAAGAGGAATAGTCATCCTGTAGCACAGAAGAATTGTGAGAACTTCTCATGACCTACACAAGTTATGTCCAGGAAGTGTCACTGGCTGCACAAGCTTGAGCTCCAGCTCAAGCTCCTTTTAGGTGCATAAGAGGCAGAGAACCAAGTGTGGAGTTTGTTCAGAAGGAGGTAACACTGCAGGGAAGGTCGAGGCAGGCAGTCCAAAAGAAACACACAGAGAGTGCAGACATCCCCAGATGTCCTGCTTTCTAGTTAGTTTTCCATTCTGGATATTGGGGATAGAGATAGATCCTTGGAAGAGCGCATCAAGAATGGCCCAGCTATTAGGAGATTCGATTAGATTAGATTACTTAGTGTGGAAACAGGCCCTTTGGCCCAACAAGTCCACACCGACCCTCCGAAGAGCAACCCACCCAGACCCATTCCCTTGCATTTACCCTTTCACTTAACGCTACAGGCAATTTAGCATGGTTAATTCACCTAACCTGCACATTTTTGAACTGTGGGTGGAAATCGGAGCATCCGGAGGAAACCCACGCAGACACGGGGAGAATGTGCAAACTCCACACAGACAGTTGCCTGAGGCAGGAATTGAACCCGGGTCTCGGGGACAAATAGGCATTCTTATAGTTAGGGGAATAGACCAGCATTTCTGCAGCCACCAATGTGACTCCAGGCCGGCATGTTGGCTCCAAATTCAAGAATATCACAGAGCAGCTGCAGAATGTTTTTCTGAGGGGAGGCAACATTGGTGCTAATGACATAGGTAGGAAGTGGAATATAGCCCTGGAATCAGAACTGAATGAACTAGGTAGAAAACTATCTAGCAGGATTCTAAAGTAGTAATCTCCAGATTACTCCTCACCACATGCAAGTGAGTACAGAAATTGGAAAACAAGGCAGTTGAATGCATGGAAAGATGATGTAGGAGACAGAGTTCGAGATTGCCAAGACACCAGGACTGGATCTGGGGAAGTTGGCACCTCGACAAGCCAGATGGGCTGCATCTGAACAGAGGCAGAACCAAGTTCCTTTTTGGGTGTTTTCATAATGCTACTGGGGGGGGCGTTTAAACTAACCCAGCTAGAGTAAGGGAACTATAAAAGAATATTAGAAGGTAGTACTTGGATGCATGAAATGCTGAGAGAGGCAGATTTCATTAAAGTACAGAATAATAAGTTAATAGGTGGAATCAAAGTAAGAGAAAAAGTGTGAAGGTTACACAATACACGAATGTGAAGGCATGGAATATAGTTAATAAGACTGGAGAGTTACAGCTCTTGTGGAGTTATAATGTGGCAATAATGGAGACCTGAATCAAAGAGTGTTAAATATTCCTGGTTACAAGGTATACAGAAAAGATGGGAAAGGGCAGAAGGGAGGAGAGGTAGCACTATTGATTAATGAAAGCATTGCAGTATTGAAGACAAAAGATGTTTCAGAGGGGTCAACAACAGAATTCATTTGGCTATAGCGTATGAATAAGCAAGATGCAATTATATTACTCAGCCTAATTTGCAGACCACGAATTAGTGGGAAAGAAACAAGAGGAATAAATCTTCAAGAAAATTAGAGAGATGTGTAGACACCATAGAGTAGGTATGTTGGGGGATTTTAATCACCTAAATTTAGACTAGTTAGTGGTCTTGTAGGGATAACCGAGCGACAGATATCCCTAGATTATATCGCAATTTTTTTCTATAACAGTTGTGTCCAATCCAACAAGAATGGAAGCATTGCTGGACCTTATTCTTAGGAATTAGGTGGACCAAGTAAATCAAGTGACAGTAGGAAAACATTTAGTGGACAGTGATTATTGTATTATAAGGTCAAGGATAACAATGGTAAATGAAATGAAATGACGAAGAATAATCAACAGGTGAAGAGCTAACTTCAATGGGGCTAGAACCGAGCTTCACTGGATAGATTGAAACAAAGTTTAATGGGAAAAACAGTCTCTGACCAATGGGCTACCTTCAAAAAGGAGATTGTTTGAACAGAGTCAGGGTATATTCACTTGAGTGGGACAAACAAATACAGAGGTACCTTGGTGACAAGGGAAATGGACATTTTTAAGGAAGAAAACAATATGCTTAGAACAGGTGTCAGATGTTAAGTACAGGATTGAACAACTGCAAACATTAAGCCTTTGCTCAAAAAATATTTGTGAATACAGACCCAGCAATTCAGACCAGTCAGTTTAAGTTCAGTAATGGGGAAACCTCTAGAAACAATAATTTGGGATAAAAGTATGGTTGACTCAAAAGATTTGGCATGGGTTTGCTAAGGGAAAATTATGTCTAATTTACTTGGTGGAGGTTTTCTTATGAGAAAGCAGAGAACTGATGAACATAAGGCTGGTGATTAAAAGACTTTTAATATACAAAGACACAATTCATAAGCTTATGAATAAAGTTATAGGTCATGAATAGAAAGGACAATTAAAAGTGCATGTAAAATTGGCTGAGGGACGGGAACAGAGCTTATTAGTTAACATATATTTTTTGAGCTGGAACTAGGTTTGTATTTGAGTTCCCCAGGGGTCAGTGTTAGGACCCTTATTTTTCCTGATATCTATATAGATATAAATGATGTAGATCTTGAGTGCACTGGCCAATTTACAGATTTTGTAAGAGATTTGTAAGCTGTAAGGATGACAGTGCAGACCCACACAAGGACATTGGTGGAGTGGCTGGATAGCTGGCAAATGAAGTTTATTGCAAAGAAATGGAAGGTGATGCACATTGGTACAAGAATGGTTCCAGGAATGAGAAATTTCAGTTATGAGGATAGATTGAAGAAGCTGGGACTGTTATCCTTGGAGAGAAGAAGACTGAGAGGAGATGCAGTTGATGTTTCCTAAATCTCAATGTGCAAGCTGGATGGGCAGCGGGTATTCCTGCTTGTAAAAGAAAAAAAAATAATGAGAGGGCGTGGAATTAAAGTGATGTGCAGACGAAGCATGGGTGCTGTAAGAAAACAACATTTTCATTCAGCATTGAAGGTGTTCACTCAGAGTAGTTGGGATATGAAATGCCCTGCCTGGAAATGTGTTGGAGGCAAATTTACTTGAGGCATTTGAATGCATTAATGATCATTTGGATAG
Organism: Chiloscyllium plagiosum; assembly: GCF_037043375.1. Classification (NCBI taxonomy): domain Eukaryota; kingdom Metazoa; phylum Chordata; class Chondrichthyes; order Orectolobiformes; family Hemiscylliidae; genus Chiloscyllium; species Chiloscyllium plagiosum. Next base: position 45,465,218 of record NW_028270146.1, read on the forward strand.
AAATAATGTGCAGGGAAGTGGGGACAAGACAAGAGATTGGGACTAGGGTAATAGAGCAGTACAGGCACAATGGGTCAAATAGCCTACTTCTGAACTATAATGATTCTATGATGAGCAGGGAGTTTATTAAGAATTTATAAAGCAGTTAGGCATCAGCTGGAGTACCATATCCAGTTCTGGGCACCACATTGTATAAAGAATGTGAATGTATATGGGACTGTGCAGAAGAGTTTTGAGGTTCCAGGCATGTGAAACTTCAGTTATGGGATAGATTGAAGATGTTGGGATTATGTTCCTTGGAGAGATACGAGTAAGGAGAGATTTGATGGATGCTTTCATAATCATTAGAGAGAATGACAGATCAGTGGGGAGAAACTGTTCCCACTTGTAAAAAGACTAAGGACCAGAGTGAGTGATTGGGATCGGAATGCACCGCCTAGCAGTGTGGTGGAGGCATGTTTTACTGAGGCAGTCAAGTGGGTATTCATTGATTTTACTACAAACAATGTGCTGGGTTAAAGGGAAAAGAGAGGAGTTTCGCATTAAATCAAAATGCTGAAAAAGCCAGTACAGACACAATGGACAGAAAGCCAATACCCAGTGAGGCCCTCTTGTGCACTGTAACAATTCTGTGATTCAGATGGATATGGGCAAGGACATTTTGCAGCCAATCATCTGTTATAACTGCTACAGCTGCCACATACTCATGCTTACTCCGCAAAGGACAATGCCGTAGCTTTTCTTCATTCAGTCTAGATCTCCATCGCTGCACATCATCTCCTAGCTACTCAGTCTCATTGCCAGGGTGACTCCCCTTTCTTGCAGGATCAGGGTTAGAGATGGGAACATTTTCTGCTCAAGCAGAGCAGAGCTTCTTCAATGTCAAATAGTGGCCTCTCTCATTCTCTTCCTTGCTGGTGAGAATGCTGTCAAATTGTTCCAAGATATTCACCTTGTACTTTGAAATGATTGACAAACACAATGGTGGAGTCCAGATCTCAGTGCTTTTGTTCCTTAGGTACAGACAAACATGGCTGAAAACAACTAATCTTGTGTTCCCAGTCTGGAACTTTGCCTTCTTGTGGCATCATTATCGGATTTGCTATTCTGCTGGTGGGAATGTTTGACTACTTGGATACAACCAAGATTTTGGGATATCTAAATTTGAGATAACACAATTTCATACTCCCAGTACTTTGGACAAATTTCTAGACCAATACCTTTTAGAATAACATCAACCAAATGGCAAATGATTAATAAGATGCAATGTATCCTTGGAAGTTGGAGAAATTTCACTAGTTTAACTCCTCTTTCTCTTGTTCAGGCCATATTCTGATCTTGAAATTGAGGATGACAGAATTGATCCTACTGATATTTTAAACAAAAGTTTTAGGGCGATGACAAAATATGACTCCCAATTTTGTTACATCTGCTGACTTTTGCTATTAAAATTATATGCAGGAAGTCTTTATCGTCATGCTAGTTTTTGAACTCAATGAAATTATTGCATTATTGCACCAAGCACCCTTAGATTTCTTTATGCATAGACTGCACATATATCAGTAGTTTGTACTTTCACTGATGGGACTTATTTCCATTAAAATAAATGAGTACATGGTATTTGGGTTCCTGGTTATTCATATTCTTTCTGATTGAACCACTCGTCACGTCAAGGTAATTCACAGGAATTGCTGGATTTCTGACTAAGAATGATGTTTCTCTGCTCTCATCCCCCCTTTTTGTGAGTTTTCAAATACAATTCTGTCATGGTTTTTAAACTTCCCTGAAGTTTGTTATGGAAACAATAACACACCACTCAACTTTAAATGAGTCCGAGTATGAAAGTTGTTGGTGATATACATAACAGACCTGAATTTTCCAGAAAAATAAACATTAACTGGCCTTCAATTAATCATGTGTATTGTTGGTGAAAATGGCATTAAAATGGCAAAGGTTTAGGTGGATGGCAAGGTACTGAGTCATCCAGGTTTTATAGCTTTACCAAATTCCAAGCTTCAGTTCAAAAATATCTGTAAAAGGTTGAGCAGTACCATATCATGTGATATTGTGGTCTTTATCATTTTGCAACCTGGACAATAAGTGTGGTTGGAATTGGAAACAAAATAAATAGAAATAATAATGAAATGCTTAAATACTACAGAGTGAAATATTCATCTTATGAAAACCAATTCTGAAACAGGACTGATTACTTATTGAAACAATTAATTTGGACTGTATCTACTGGTTCATTTCTTTGAAATGTATTTATGATTTGAGGCATTCAATGGCCTACAAATTTGTGACCTGCTTTTCATACATTCTATATATGTCATATTTTTTAAAACAACATTAGGTGCAACCACGTTCTTTCTCAAGTTACAATCACACACCCCAAGTTTAGTATCAATTGAAATTCTTTTATGTTTCATACCTATTCTTAAATTTTGATGTAAACCAGGTACCCTGACCCAAGACCTTGTAACTGAAATGCAGTAAGATTATCTCCCTTGAGAAATCTCACTCAGCTACCTCAAGCCCAGTCCTGATAGTGACAATAACCTTCGCACAGTAACTGCAGTACTGATGTACAGCAAAGCTGCTTCTCAACAAGCAACAGCTAGTTGTGAATCCACTCTCGCACTCAGGACATGTTCTTTGGATAGGTCATTAAACACACATTGGTTCAATGGCAAGACAGAAAGAACTAAGTGAGCCTTTTGATTATAATTGTTTTAATATTCTATTATTGCCCTTTAGGACACAAAGCAATCAGACAGAATTGCAAAGAGTTAACCAGGATCTTGAAAAGAAGCTGCATAGGATGGTGAGTGAATGGCATGATGACTCACAAAAATATAATTTTTGGGCAACTGATTGCTTTTGAATACCAGTGGATATAAGTACAACAGTCAGAATGATGGATCTCCCTGATGCAAGTGCTGTGGAAAATATCCTAATGATTTCTTCAACATACCTCTTAGTTTATGTGCATAGTCATAGAGTCATAGAGATGTACAGCATGGAAACAGACCCTTCGGTCCAACTCGTCCATGCTGACTAGATATCCTAAATAAATCTAGTCCCATTCACCACATTTGTCCCATATCCCTCTAAACACTTCCTATTCATATAGCCATCCAAGTGCCTTTTAAATGTTGTAATTGTACCAACTTCCACCACTTCCTCTGGTAGCTCGTTCCATACACGCAACATCCACTGCATGAAACAGTTGCCTGTTAGATTCCGTTCAAATCTTTCCCCTTTTACCTTAAACCTATACCTTCTAGTTTTGGACTCATCTACCCCAGAGAAAAAACCCTGTCTATTTATCCTATCCATGCCCCTCATGATTTTATAAACCTTTATAAGGTTACCCCTCAGCCTCCGACACTCCAGCGAAAATAGCCCCAGCCTATTCAGCCTCTCCCTGTAGCTCAACCTAGCAACATCCTTGTAAATATTTTCTGAACCCTTTCAAACTTCACAACATCTTTCCTACAGCAGGGAGACTTGAATTGCACACAGTATTCAAAAGTAGCCTAACCAACATCCTGTACAGTAACATGATCTCCCAACTCCTTTATTAAATATTAAATACACTATCTTATCCACCTGCAACTCCACTTTCAAGGAACTGTAAACCTGCATCCAAGGTCTCTTTGTTCAGCAACATGCACCAGGACCTGACCATTAAGTGTGTAAATCCTGCCCTGATTTGTCTTTCCAAAACGCAGCACTTCATATTTATCTAAATTAACTCCATCTGCCTCTCCTCACACCACTGCCCCATCTGATCAAGATGAGGTAACCCTCTTCGCTATCCACTACACTTCCAATTTCGGTGTCATCTGCAAACTTACTAAACATGCCTTTATGTTCGCATCCAAATCATTTATATAAATGAATGCCACAATTATCAATTTGATTTCCTCAACTACTTAGCTTGTGTTATTTTTAGCTCTTGCTGTGTGTGAGATCTAATTCCCTAGACCAATTCTAATTCTTCCCTTAAGATGACAGGCATGAAGAGAGTTTGTTTCGGTTGGGACTATTTTCACTTTAGAAGAATAGGGCATTCTGATAGAAACCTATAAAATTCTAACCGGACTAAACAGATTAAATGCAGGAAGAATATTCCCAATAACTGGGGAGTTTAGAACCAAGGGTCACAGTCTAAGGATATAGGATAAGCCATTTAGAACTAAGATGAGGAGAAATATCTTCACCCAGGAAATGGTAAACCTCTGGAATTCTCTGCTACAGAAAGCAGTTGAGGCTCGAACATTGAATGTTTTCAAGAATAATTTATATATAGTTCTTAGGGCTAGAGGTATGGGAAGAAAGCAGGAAGGTTACTGGATTGGTTGATAAGTCATAATCATATTGACTGTGGAAGCAGGCTCAAGATCTGAATTGCCCCCACCTGCTCCTATTTTTCTCTGTTTCTATGTATCTTTCAATCTTTCAACAGGATAAGAGATAGAAAACACTGTTTGGTAATTGCTTTTAGATTCTGTCTTATCTCATGTCTCTGAAAAATCACACATTATATTTTTAAGAGCATTGCATTTAAAGTGCAATACATTCAATATTATCCCAGTATACTGCCTATAAAAATTTCAGAAGATCAAAACATTACTTGAGATTAATCATTGGGCTGGCAACATAATGTTGCATTTGTAATTGCGCCAGACCTTTACAAGGTTAAATACATCTCACATCATTGCTCAATCTGTTATCTCTATTGGCTGTCTCAGCAGGCAATCCAATGATAAAGACTAATGCAGTTTGCTTTGTCCTAAGTGAGTTGAATTTCTGGATTGAGATATCTATGATCCTTTGCTTCTTTGAAATACATTCAAATAAACAGTTCTTTAACAGAGTGAACCTTTAGACAGTCCAGAAAAGTGGAGACCAAAGCTGCAGTTCCTAATCCTGAGTTGACATCCTTTGGAGCACTTACATCCTATGAGTGTCCCAATCTGACCATTTTATTTGGATGAGCTGTTAGAGGTTATAAAGCCTGTTGTTCATATACGAATCTCTTGGTTGGAATAAAGATAGTTAAACACATGGAAGGAACATTCAGATCAGCTTCTGTCAAAGCCTGCCTGAACCTTTCCTAGTTTAATTAATCTATCACACTCACAAGTAAGTGTGATAAAATATAACGGTAATGATGTGCATTGCATTAGTAAAATAACTTCATATCATTAGTGGTGAGAAAGTAAGATTTATCCTGTTATTTTTATCTGTTGATTAATTTGCTGATTTTGTGTTAATTCGCTTCTGAAAATAAACTGAATTAGTAATTTTATGTCTGAGCGATCACATTTTTCAGTATGATTTGACATCTTTGAGGTGCTGTGGGGCTCAACTGCAATCTGTAACTTTATGGTCAGCATGCCCCCACTTTACTACCATGATCAAGCCAGGGAATCAAGCCTGGTTGAATGAAGAATGCAGGAAGACACGCCAGGGGCAGCACCAAGCTTACCCAGAAACGAGGTGCTAACCTAGTGAAGCTACAACACAGGACTAGTGCCATGCCAAGCAGCATGTGATACAGATAATCCTGCTGTCATTGGGTCAGATGTAAGCTACTTTCAATCATGAGTAGAATTGAATTGAATTGAATTTATTGTCACGTATACTGAGGCACAGTGAAAAGCTTTGTCTTGTGAGCAATACAGGCATATCACAAATTAAATAGCATAGATAAGTAATGGACAAATAAAGAGTAACTGGTGCAGGAGACAAAAGTAGAAATTGCTGGAAAAACTCAGCGGGTCTGGTAGCATCTGTAGAGAGAAATCAGAGTTAACATTTCGGGTTGAATGATGCTTCTGCAGAAAGATGTAGGTATCTCCTAATAGTGCTGTGAAGAATGATTAGGATTTTGACACAGCGACAGTGAAGGAATGACAACATACTTCAATCTTTTCTGCTTTATTGAGGATGAGAATGTAAGGAGTCTCCTCCACCAGTTAAAACCGAAAGAACTGTGGATGTTGTAAATCAGAAACAAAAATAGAAATTATTCGAAAAGCCTAGTAGATCTGGCAGCATTTGTAAATAGAAAGCAGAGTTAACACTTCTGGTCGAGCAATCCTTCTTCAGAACTGACGAATGGCCAGAAACATTACCTTTGATTTCTCTCCTCAGATGCTGCCAGACCTGCTGACCTTTTCTGGCAATTTCTATTTTTTGATTTTGATTTACAGCATCTGCAGTTCTTTTGGTTTTTAACTAGTGGAGGAGACTCCGTATATCCTCATCCTCAATAAAGCAGAAAAGACTGAAGTATATTGTTATTCCTGCACTGTCGCTGGGTCAAAGTCCTAATTATTCTTCATAGCACTATTAGGCTGTACCTACATCATTACAGCAGTTCAAAAACATAAGTCGTTTCCTTTATCAGTTGCAAGGTGTCATTCATTTGAGACTGTTAACTTATAAGAGCCAATTATTTTTGGCTGAGATGTTGAGAGAAAGGGATAGGGCTTAATGAAGTAAGTTTAATATCATCCAGAAACCTCCTATGATAACTCAACATCAATGCAAAAGAAATTCAACCAGAAGAGGGAAGGGAATGGTCCATCTTGGCTTTCTCCTGAGTTACCCAACATGCTAGATGCTAGTCGTCGGCTAATTCAGTAAATTCTATATGATATCAAGAAATGACTGAACATACTGGATACTACTCTGGAATTTCTCTGGCAATAATACTGAAGTCTCACGTTCCAGAACTAGCCACATACATAACCAAGCTTTTCCAATATAGTTACAACACAGCACATAGGAGAAATGGGGAAAAAAACCCATATATGTTCTGTCAGTAAAACACAGGTCAACCCCAACCTAGCCAATTACCACCAACTAGTCTACTCTCAATCATCAGCAAGGTGATGAAGAAGTCACTGATAAAATTAAATAATAGGTACCCAGCTCATTGGTACAAACACAGAATGTTTGAGAAATACAGGTAGTAGCCATTGGGAGAAACAGAGCTTGCTCAATGATGCCCAGCTTGGATTCCACAAGGGCCACTCAGCTTCTGGACTTATTACAACCTTGTCCCACCTGTCAATCTTGCTTCCCACCTATCCGCTCCACCTTCCTCTCTGATCTATCACCTTTACCCCCAGCTCCATCTACCTATTGCACACTCAGCTTCCTTCTCCCCAGCCCCACCCCTTCCCATTTATCTCTTCACTCCTGAGTTCCCAGCTTCATTCCTGATGAAGGGCTTTTGCCTGAAATGTCGATTTTCCTGTTCTTCGGATGCTGCCTGACATGCTGTGCTTTTTCAGCACCACTCTAATCTTGACTCTAATCTCCAGCATCTGCAGTACCCACTTCTGCCTTATTACAACCTTGGTTCAAACATTTTCAAAAGAGCTGAATTCCTGATGTGAGGTGAGAGTGACAACCTTTAATGCCAAAGCCATATTTGATCCAGTGTGACAGCCTAGCAAAACTGGAATCAGTGGGGATCGGGGAAAAGCTTTCTGCTGCTTGGAGTCATTCCTGGCACAGAGGAAGGTGGTTTTGTTTCGAGAAGTCCTTCCCTCCAAATAAAAATTCAAAGATGTGGATGTTTTTTGATGATTCGGTGTGCATCACCATTCATGGCTCCTCAGATATTGAAGCAGTCTGCATCCAAATGCCACAATACTTAGACAATATTTAGATTTAGGCTGATAAATGTCAATTATCACAGAGAATCAAAAGTATTTCAATGCTGCAGGAGGCTATTTAGCCCATCATATTGTCACTGGATCTTCATTGCTGAATCCCACACAACATCCTTGGAATTACTATTGAACAGAAATGAATTGGACCAATCATCCAAATGTGTGACTAGAAGAGCAGTCTATGCAATATATATTAATGATTTGGATGACAGAAGTGAATGTACTATCAGCAAATTTGCAGATGAAAAAAAAGGCTGACAAGTATTGGGGCTGGCACAAGAGGTTTACAGAAGGATATAAACAGGTTTTAGTGGGCAAAAACTTGGCAAATGGAATGTGATATGGGAGGTTGTGCAGTTTAGCAGGAAGAATAGAAGAACTGAACCTTATATTAATGAGGAAAGACTGCTGAGAACTGCAGCACAAAGGGATTGGGGGGTCCTGGTGCATGAATCACAAAAGTTAGCATCCAGGTTCAGCAGGTAATAGTGAAGCTGTATGGAATGTTGGCCTTTATTTCAAAGAGAGGCCTTGCTGAAAATATACAAAGTACCCTCACAGCTCTCTAAGGTGAGACTCCCACCCAGGTGGGGATAGATATCCCACTCTGACACAGTTAAGGCTGATCCCAACATAATATTGCTCACAGCAGATAGGTTGCAGGATAAACACCATTTTGGTCAGGAGTAGCAGGGAATACATTGTCCCATAAGATCCAATCCAATAGTGCACAGCTCAATACTAAAAAATGTCCCTTCACCTCTGTAATCTTCTGCAACCTCCTTAAGCATAAACTAAACTATCACTTCATACAAGCACAGACTATGGCTGCTGACATGTTGCATTAGCCTATGTATTGGTGAAAATCTTGAATAGTAATATATAATATATGGCACTTTTCCCATCTTAAAACAAAACATGAGGACAGTGTCTTCTTAAGATCGAGTTGCTATGATGGGTTGCAATTGTATCCTTTCATTGAATACCCTAACTGTTTAAAAAATAGATCATTTTAACATCCATGTAAAAGATGACATTTCAAAATTGAGAAATTTAAGCACATTGTGATCAATCTCGTATTTGTGTGAGTAAAGGTGCTGATTCATGTGTGAACTTGTAGCTTTCAAATGTCAGATTTGATTGAATGGTAACAAACTATGTGATAATCGTGGTTCTCCTCAGTTTCTCATGATTAATATGAATTAAACTACAACTAAACTCAGTAGTAAGAAGGAAAATGGCTTGAGAGAGAATGTAGCTTGAAACACTTCCGAGCAGATAAGTAACTATTGTTGGGCCAGTGAGGGATTTAATCTTCTATCATACTGCTAAGATTCCAGAGCAGATAGGCACTGTACCTGTAAGATAGTTCACTGACAGCTTAGCATTTAATATTCCAATATAAAGGTCCTCACCTCACCTTCAGCAGCACAGTGCGATGGAATTAGTGGAGCATGTAGTCAGTCTGTCAACCATGTATATTGTTACTGTCATATGTTGTAACTATATCAACAATAAACACAGTACAAAACAAAGCACAGTACCCAGGCTATGTACAAGTCTGAGGTCTTCTCTGTTACCATGGGATCCGTGCCAAGGCCACAATTATTTACAATATACACTAACGACTTGGATAAAAAAGTGAATGTTCTGTCACCAAGTTTGTGCATGACACAAAAATAGGTGAGAAGGCAAGTGCTGAGGATGAAGTGCTGATAGTCTGCAGAGGGATATGGATGGGTTTTGAAAGTGGAAAAACTTCAATGGAATATAATATGGAAAAATATGAGGTTTTGCATTTTAGCAGGAAAAATAGAGATGTTTGGGATTGGGTAGGGGATCAATGGTGTATTGGTAATAATACTAGACTGTTAAACCAGAGACCGAGGTGATATTCTGGGGACATGAGTTCAAATTCCACCAAGGCAGATGGTGAAATTTGAATTCAATAAAAATCTAGAATTAAGAGTCTAATGATGACCATGAATCCATTGTTAATTGCTGGAAATAACTCATCTGATCCAGTAATGTCCCTGTTCTAGCCTACATGTGACCCACAGAAATGTGATTGACTCTTAACTGCCCGTTGGGATGGGCAATAAATGCAGGCCGAGCCAGTGACATTCTTGTCCCATGAATGAACAAAATAAATATTAATAAAGTGGAGAAAAGACTGCAAAAGGAATAGAGAAATTTTGGGACACTTGTGTTTAAATCACAAAAAGCTAACATCCAAACTCAGTAGGTTATAGGGAAAGCAAATGGAATACTTCAAAAGGAATGCAGTATAAAAATGGGGAAGTTTTGATAAAACTCATTTATAAGGGATTTTAATAAAAAATAAGGAATCTCTGGGGTCTTGACAGGGTAAATCCTGAAGTTGTATTCCTTCTGGAACTAGAGCACATGATTTCAGAGTAAGGGGATGTCCAGTTAGGCCTGAGATGAACAGGAATTTCTTCTCTCAAATTGCAGTGACCCTAAGAACTGTCTTCAGTCCTGTTTTGACAGAACTAGTCCCGCTTTGACTGTCTCCCAGGTCCCTTCTGACTGTCCCCCAGTCCCCTCTGACTGTCCCAAGTCCCACTCTGACTGTCCCCCAGGCCCCCTTTGACTGTCCCAAGTCCCCCTCTGACTGTCTCCCAGGCCCCCTCTGACTGTCCCAAGGTCCCCTCTGACTGTCCCAAGGTCCCCTCTGACTGTCCCAAGGTCCCCTCTGACTGTCCCAAGTCCTCCTCTGACTGTCCCACAGGCCTCCTCTGACTGTCCCAAGTCCCTCTCTGACAGTTCTCAGGGCCACTCTGACAGTCTTCAGTCCCGCTCTGACTGACTCAGTCTTGGTCTGAATGATTCCGTTCCTCAGGTATGTATCTGGTAGCTCCTGCCACTGTTCAGCGCCTACATACATTTTGGTCACAGCAAGGCAGAGCAGATTTAGCAAGCTCGTCTGATGTATCCTCTAGACTATATATAGATCACATTGATGCAGAAAACAAAATAGTTTTCATATCAAATGTGAGTTTGCCGGTTGTTCTTACATTGATGATGATTTGTGATTTACAATGCGGCTAAACTCCATTAGCTTGATTATGGAAAGCAGCTCTTGCAGATGATTGATAGGAACTAATAGATTAAGAAAATTGAACAACAATATGCTCATGTTAAAAATGACATAGCAGACTCAGTTATTGTAAAGGCCTGGAAACAATTTCAGTAAACACTGTCAATTTTCATTTTATTAATCTGGTGTGGAGTAATGACTGTCTCCTTTTGGGAATATCCAAGCAATTAGCTGACTAATGCAAATGTAGGAACAATTTTGAGCAGATTGGTAACGCCTGATTTTGAAATGAAATGGAAAGTTAGCTCATCATCGTTTTTTAAGGTAAAATGTATTTGTTCATTCAGCTAGATATCATGTCAACATAAATTATAGCCACAAATATATTTTGTACTTATTACTTATGGTTGAAATCTTACATAAGTTCTAATGGGGATCAGTCTGGAATACATGAGTCTATTTCATGTCAGGGGCCTTTATTTAAATCTAAGGCTAAACTGTTTAGATGCAAATCAATTTTCTCTACCATCTAAACTCATTTCCCCACAATATGAGGACAGCAGAAGAAGATTAAGAAGAGGGCATTATGTTAGCAACCTCATTGAAGAGACTGTACAAATAATGAGAAGAGTAAAAGGAGAAATTTACTTTGGAGTAACAAGTAGTGTGAAGGCTAAGGTTAGGGTAGGTAGTTGGAGAAGAGTAAAAACAACATTTAGTGCTCTACCTTTTACAGTCTTTTGAGTAGAAAACTGAGTTTGAAATGTCTCAGCTGGTACACTATTTCCTCCATACAATAGAATTCTCACTTCAAGCCCACTCTACACCTTGAGTGCTGCACAAGTTTGACAGAACCTAGTGCAGTATAGAAGGAATGCTGTATTGCTGCATGGTATTGTGTTAAACTCATCTGCCTATTCAGGAGGGTATCAGCATTGCCTTGGCACTAATTCAAAGACAAGCGGGGAAGTTATCCCAGGAGTCCTGGGCAGTATCAGAACTACAATCAACAAATTACCTTGTCACTTTTATATTGTTCAGCACATTCGTAATTTTTAAGAACTTGTTACTTGAGTATAAATATTACTTTGTGATTACAATACAACAAAAGCAGAAGCAAAATTTCATTTAGACCAGACAATGGAAACAAAAGGTATACAAAGTTGGGGGGGGGGGGGGAACATTCAAAATGATTCTGCAGGAAAACAGGAGTATTCATTTCCCAAAGTAGACAGAATGGAGGCAGGTGCAGAGGAGGGAGTATGTATCACAACTAACCTTCTCCAGTGGCAAGCCAAGCGTTCCAATATATTTAAGAAGGCTGCATGCCTCACAGTTAGCTGGAGTTTTACTTTAACAGCATACAAGCCAACTTTTCCAGAGTTCAGAAATCCTAACAGTTGAAGGGGTACAAGCAGGGCAGTTTCCATAAGATGGATGTCTTTATGGAACTTCTTGAATCCGAAGCAGTGGAGTGCTTCCTCTATGGTGGCCCAAAGGGAATGTGGTTCCTTCCCTGCAAATGTCAGGACCAATATTTCAGTGAGTTAATCAATGGAAGTGGTTCCTTCGGAGACAGTGAAAATTGTTTGTCTTCATTCATTTCAATGCAATCTAAAGAGATTTCAACAGCAACCATTTGTATTCACATAGCGTCTTTAACAGAATGAAATGCCCCAAGTTACTTCAGAGAAGTGTCACAAAATAAAACTTGACACCAAACCATAAAAGAAAGTAAAGTTTGGTCAAAGAAGCAGATTTTAATTAACGTTTTAAAAGAGGAAATGAAGGCAAGGAGGGGAACTCCAGAGCTGAAGGCCATGCCAGTTGAATTGATTTTATTTATTGTCATGTGTTCTGAAGTACAGTGAAAAGCTTTGTTTATGAGCAGTAGAGGCAGATCATAGTAAACAAGGAGGTGCAGTTCAAAAAAACTTAGAAAAAGGCATTGAGGTTACATTGTACAGGGCATGTTCTAGGTGAGATCAACATTAGCAAGATCAGCATTATTTGAGGCTAGAGAGTTCACTCATCAGTCTAATAACGGCCAGGAAGAAGCTGTTCCTGAACCTGCTGGTGTGTGTGTGTGTGTGTGTTCAAGCTTCTGTATCTTCTGCCTGACCGAAGAGGTTGTAGGATATCATTACTGGGGTGGGATGGGTCTCTGATGATGCTGGCAGCCTTTTCGCAACAGTAAGCCATATAAATGGAGTCCATGAATGGAAGGCTGGCTTCCATGATGGTAGGGGCAGCGCGCACTACCTTCTGTAGTTTCTTACAGTCCTGAGTAGACCAGTTGCCATACTAGGCCGTTATGCACTCGGACAGAATGCTTTCAATGGTACATCTGCAGAAATTGGTGAGGATCTTTACGGACATGCCAAATTTCCTGAGCTACCTGAGGAAGAAAGGGCATTGTTGTGCCTTCTTGGCCATCTACATGGGAAGTCCAGGACAGATTGTTGGTTATCATCATGCCAATGCTCTCCACCCTCTCAATCTCTGCTCCATTAATGTAAATGGGGGCATGTTCTCCTTTTCTCTTTTTGAAGTCAATGATCAATTCTTTAGTTTTGCCAAAGTTGAGAGAGAGGTTGTTCTCATTGCACCATGTCACCAAGCCCCCTATCTCCCTTCTGTATTTTGACTCGTCATTGTTAGATATCTGTCCTAGAACGGTGGTGTCGTCAGTGAACTTGCAGATGGTATTCACGTGAAATTCAGCTACATAGTCTTGGGTGCAAGTGAAGGCATAAATTGGAGGAACACAAGTATGTCAGAAGGTATTGGGGCTCCATAGAGGCATAGCTGAATTGGGAGCCAATGCAGAATCACATTTGATGATTTAGCAGAAAGTTACTGAAAAGCTACTTTGTCAGTTCCATAAGAAATGTAAAAGTGAAGTAATGGTAACTTGACAAATCAATATTTGGTTAAGCACCTAAATAGTTATTTACTACCTTACTTTTAAAGCTTTTAGTTTTATAGTTCCCAATTATGAAAAGCCCAGAAATGTGATTGAGAATGCCAAATGTTCACCACCATCTGAATGAAGAATTCTTTCCTCATCTGAGTCTGAAATGGCCTACAGCATGTCCTGACACTGTGGCCCTTTGCCTGAAACCTCTGGCCATCAATCTGAGGAAGGTTAATGGGAAAGACCACAGACCCATGCCCTGTGCAGGTATAGATGTGAAAGGTCCCTAATCCTGATGAGCATTGGCCTTGTTTGCTATGCTCCTCCCTGCTCAAGTCTGACCACTTCATTGACACCAACACTTTTGAACACAGAGGCCAGGGAAAGAATAGGCATGTTACAGGAAAGAATAATGCTGTCAGTAGGACCCAAAACCCTGTATACACCTTCTTCCTTTTGTTTCCAGATACTGCAGCAGGTTCTCAACACAAACATCACTCCAAGGTACATCCTGTGGAACTATGAAGTTATGTCTCATGCTGGGGCAGTGATATTCAGAGCTACACAAAGACAAATAACTAGATGTGAGATCAAAACAGTATTATTTATTTTAAAACAAATCAAAATAATGTTCAGTGCATTGCCACCTTTACCACCCAAATGGCCTCAATATGCTTTCTTCTTCCTTTCTCTCCCATTACATTTCAGGGCTGTATTGTATTCCATAATCGGGGTGGAGGTTCCCTGCTTGGCAGTGGAGTCCTTTGGCCTCAAGATTTCATCGGGTGGTCTCGGGGCGTTTGTGTCTGAACAGTATAGATGTGCTGAGGTGCATCTTGTCACAGGCAAGTTGCCTGTCCTCCGTATGACCTTCCAAGGGTCAGACATTGGCGGGGTGGATGTGGAAGGCTTTCTGATATGACCTGAGAGTCGACCTCTGAAGGGCCTGAGTGTGGTTCCACCTCCAGATGAGTGCCTCCTGGCTCTGCCCTGTCTCCTTGAAGGGGCAGCTGGAGTGTGTACCAGGCTCCCTGGCCCATAAGACATCGGAGCAGAATTAGGTCATTCAGCCCATTGGGTCTGTTCCATCATTTCGCCATGGCTGATATGTTTCTCAACCATTCTTCTGCCTGCTCCTTGAACACTTGACCTCCTCACTAATCAAGAAATTGTCTATTTCTGTTTTAAAGACACTCAATGACTTGGTCTTCACAGGCCTCTGCAGAAATAAGCTTCGCAGATTAACTACCTTCTGGTTGAAAACATTCCTCCTCATTTCAGTTGTAAAGGGTCATTCCTTCACTCTGAGGCTGTACCTTCAGGTTCTAGTCTCTCCTAATCCACTGTATTCAGGCCTCTCACTATTCTGTAAGTTTCAATCAGATCCACCCTCATCCTTCTAAATTCCTTTGAGTAAAGACCCAGAGTCCTCCACCATTCCTTGTAATGACAAAAACTTTTCATCTCAGGGATCATTCTTGTAAACCTCCTCTGGACCCATTCCAATGCCAATACATCCTTCCTTAGATACAGGGCCCAAAACAGCTTATCCAGAACCTTATACAGCTGTAGCAGTACAACTCTGTTCTTATATTCTTGATTTATCTGCCTTCAGACCCTCCAACTTCCCCAGCACCTTCTTCCTAGTAGTGGCCACCACATCACTTGAAGTTCTGGTGTGCTGGTAAAATCCTCCAATGTGAAGACTGGTGCAAAGTACCTATTCAGTTCCTCCGCCATTTCTTTGTTCTCCGTTACTATTTCTCCAGCCTCATTTTCCAGCAGTCTGATGTCCAATGTTTCCTCGCTCTTGGCTTTTATATATTTCTTAAAAATCTTGCAATCTTCTTTTATATTACTGGCTAGATTACTCTCATATTTCATCTTCTCCCTGTTATTGTTTTTTTTTGTTATCCTCTGCTTCCCAATCCTTTTGTCATCAATACTCACCATTCTGTGGTTCAGTGACTGGGGGGGAGCAGGAATGGGGTGTAGGAGCATGCTCCTCTCCAGCAGATATAGAGGGGGACAGACGGTCATATCACTCTCTGCACTGCTGCAGCTTGTGTCACATACCTTTCTGTCACTGCTGTTCTTCCTTGTGCCAGTGGACAAAGTCCCTCTTTGCTGATGCAACAGGATCCCCTCTTGCCTGGTGCTGAGCAGGTACCTGGTCTCAGAGTGTCCTTCAGGAGCCTGTGGACTGGGGACGTCCTTCCTCAGTTGGCTGGAGAACTGTTACTGTGAGGCCCTTGCCATTTTGTGCTCCCACATTCTCGAACATTCCCCCCAAGGTATTAGTATCGAGCTAGTGGGGGAGTAGGAGGCAGCCTTGCTGGTGCTTCCTCTAAAGTCTTGCTGCTCTCACCCCTAAAGGTTCAGAATGTGACTTCTGGGGGGGCGCAGGCAGTTTTGCTAGAAATGCTGGCAGGATCTGCAAGGCACGAGGGTGAGAAGTTCTATGGCCAGTGGTTAGAAATAGTGTTCAATAAATGACACTGACATTAAGGTTACTGTGGATGTTGCAGCGAAAGTGAGTGGCGAAAAATGGTGAGATCATGTGAGACAGTAGGGAGCATTCTTGACTGTGTAGAGTTAGTGGCATAAGTGATTGCAAAGTGGGTAGTGAGAGTGAGTGAGGAAAGGTGTGAAAGTGACAGAGCATGAGTTTTGTTGGGAGGTGCATACAGCAGCAGAGAAAAAGTGAGTGTAAAGTAGCAGACAGGAGTGTGTGAAACATACCCCAATGGAGCAGAGAAGGTTATTGGATAATGGATATCCTTCTTTGGATAATGTTAGTTGCTCCTCTGCACCATGGAGTTGGCACTGATCTGGATGGTGACCTCAGACTAGGCTGCCAGGGCCTAATGACATGGCATCCTTCACTGGTCCTCCAGGAATAGGACTCCTCTCTGATGCTCCACCCCCTTGACCAGGATCTCAATGTCCTTGTCCAAGAGTTGTGATGTCACCTTCTCCTTCTCAGACTTCTTTGGGAAATGTTTTTGACCGAGCAGGGTAGTTTCAGAATACCAGCGCCCGTAAGGGTGTAAAGCAGTCTTTAAAGATGGCAGGTGCAAGGAATGCTGGTCTCTCAGTTGGTATCCACCATGTGGCAACTTGTTCTGGGAAGGGCATTTGGTAAGATGGGGATAGAAATGGACATGAGGGACCACAATAGACTGGGGTAGGTAGTTAATGAAGCATGTTTAATACAATACATTGAGGCATCTCACTAGGCCTCACAGTCAGAATCACTCTAAAACTCAACAGTGTTCACATTTTGCCAAAAACAGTACGATTCAGGCCAATATTTTAAGTGTTCCCAGATATATTTGAATTGCTGTAAGTAGTTTAATTTTATTGTAAGTACAATACAATTTGTTTAAATTTTAAATAAATTGATTTGAAAATTAATCTCCTGTCAATGTGCATTGTTTTGTGCAGCATTGTTATTTTGTTTAACTCATTATTTTGAAATATGCCTTGCAAATTACACATATAAATTTTAAAAAATGTAATTGATCCATCTTGTGCAATATTTAACTGTATTCATGATGTACACACAGGTAGAACTACATGAAGAGGAAAAGAGAAATCTCAGCCATGAAGTCATCACTTTATGCAATCAGCTAATGGAAGCCAAAATAACCATAGATGAATTAACAGAAAACAATGTAAGTAACTGAGAACAAATATGTCCCTGAAAACTCACATTCAACAAAAGATAAAACAAAGCAATTGGAATTTTAAACCTTTTCCAGTACTTTATCTATGTGACATTTTGAGGCAATGCCTGTATATTCAAAGGGAATGTGTGTACACAAAAATTTCACCCCTTAACAGCAGCAGTACCTTTTAAAATCATGTCTGGGAATTCCCCATAATCTGCCTTCCACCAGCTAAAGGGTAGAGACCCAGCAAGAGATCCACATTGTTACCATTGGTGCTTGATACAGGCAGCCTTCCTGAGTCGGGCAGTGGAGAGGCCAGCATTGGGCCTTTCCCTGCAATCAGGATCACTACTGAAACTGTTAGAAGATTAGAGATCACACAGCAACACCATTGAAAATAACGTGGAGATGCTGGTGTTGGACTGAGGTGGACACTGTCACAAGTCACATAATACTAGGTTGTAGTCCAACAGCTTTATTTGAAATCACAAGCTTTCGGAGTATTGCTCTTTCATCCGCTGAAGTTGAAGGAAGCTATAGTCATAGGATATTGTAAACCCTCCTGCTTAATTTAAACTGACAACACAGAAAAGATTTATCCCTTGCAGTAACCTGTGAAAACTCATGAGGCCAAGAACTACTTAAAGTAAAAATTAACAAATTTATTTACAACTCCTTCCTCTAACCTATCTTTTACCTTCCCTTCGAGAATAGAGTCATAGAGATGTACAGCATGGAAACAGACCCTTCAGTCCAACCCGTCCATGCTGACCAGATATCCCAACCCAACCTAGTCTCACCTGCCAGCACCCGGCCCATATCCCTCCAAACCCTTCCTATTCATATACCCATCCAAATGCCTCTTAAATGTTGCAATTGTACCAGCCTCCACCACATCCTTTGGCAGCTCATTCCATACATTTACCACCCTCTGCGTGAAAGAGTTGCCCCTTAGGTCCCTTTTATATCTTTCCCCTCTCACCCTAAACCTATGCCCTCTAGTTCTGGACTCCCCGATCCCAGGGAAAAGATTTTGCCTATTTATCCTATCCATGCCCCTCATAATTTTGTAATCCTCTATAAGGTAACTCCTCAGCCTCCAATGCTCCAGGGAAAACAGCCCCAGCCTGTTCAGCCTCTCCCTGTAGCTCAGATCCTCCAACCCTGGCAACATCCTTGGAAATCTTTTCTGAACCCTTTCAAGTTTCACAACATCTTTCCGATAGGAAGGAGACCAGAATTGCACGCAATATTCCAACAGTGGCCTGACCAATATCCTGTACAGCTGCAACATGACCTCCCAACTCCTGTACTCAGTACTCTGACCAATAAAGGAAATCATACCAAACGCTTTCTTCACTATACTATCTACCTGCAACTCCACTTTCAAGGAGCTATGAACCTGCACTCCAAGGTCTCTTTGTTTAGCAACAGTCCCTAGGACCTTATCATTAAGTGTATAAGTCCTGCTAAGATTTGCTTTCCCAAAATGCAGCACCTCACATTTATCTGAATTAAACCCCATCTGTCACTTCTCAGCCCATTGGCCCATCTGGTCCAGGTCCTGTTGTAATCTGAGGTAACCCTCTTCGCTGTCCACTACACTTCCAATTTTGGTGTCATCTGCAAACTTACTAACTGTACCTCTTATGCTCGCATCAAAATCATTATGTAAATGACAAAAAGTAGAGGGCCCAGCACCGATCCTTGTGGCACTCCACTGATCACAGGCCTCCAGTCTGAAAAACAACCCTCCACCACCACCCTCTCTCTTCGACCTTTGAGCCAGTTCTGTATCCAAATGGCTAGTTTTCCCTGTATTCCATGAGATCTAACCTTGCTAATCAGTCTCCCATGGGGAGACTCATTTAGTATCTCCCCCATTTTCTGTGGCTCCACACAAAGGCCACCTTGCTGATCTTTGAGGGGCCCAATTCTCTCCCTAGTTACCCTTTTGTCCTTAACATATTTGTAAAAACCCTTTGGGTTCTCCTAATTATATTTGCCAAAGCTATCTCATGTCCCCATTTTGCCCTCCTGATTTTCCTCTTAAGTATACTCCTACTTTCTTTATACTCTTTGAAGGATTCACTCGATCTATCCTGTCTATACCTGAAATATGCTTCCTTCTTTTTCTTAACCAAACCCTCAATTTCTTTAGTCATCCAGCATTCCCTATACCTACTAGCCTTCCCTTTCACCCTGACAGGAATATACTTTCTCTGGATTCTTGTTATCTCATTTCTGAAGGCTTCTCATTTTCTAGCCGTCCCTTTATCTGTGAACATCTGCCTCCAATCAGCTTTCGAAACTTCTTGCCTAATACCGTCAAAATTAGCCTTTCTCCAATTTAGAACTTCAACTTTTAGATCTGCTCTATCCTTTTTCATCACTATTTTTAAACAAATAGAATTATGGTCACTGGCCCCAAAGTGCTCACCCACTGACACCTCAGTCACCTGCCCTGCCTTATTTCCCAAGAGTAGGTCAAGTCTTGCACCTTCTCTAGTAGGTACATCCACATACTGAATCAGAAAATTGTCTTGTACACACTTAAGAAATTCTTCTCCATCTAAACCTTTCACACTATGGCAGTCTCAGTCGATGTTTGGAAAGTTAAAATCCCCTACCATAACTAAACCTATTATTCTTACAGATAGCAGAGATCTCCTTACAAGTTTGTTTCTCAATTTCCCTCTGACTATTGGGGGGGTCTAAAATACTTTTCCAATAAGGTGATCATCCCTTTCTTATTTCTCAGTTCCACCCAAAAAACTTGCCTGGATGTATTTCACAGCTGTAATGCTATCCCTTATCAAAAATGCCACTCCCCCTCCTCTCTTGCCTCCCTTTCTATCCTTCCTGTAGCATTTGTATCCTGGAACATTAAGTTGCCAGTCCTGCCCACCCCTGAGCCATGTTTCCGTAATTGCTATGATATCCCAGTCCCATGTTCCTAACCATGCCCTGAGTTCATCTGCCTTCCCTGTTAGTCCCCTTGCATTGAAATAAATGCAGTTTGATTTATCAGTCCTACCTTGTCCCTGCCTGCCCTGACTGTTTGACTCACCTCTGTTCTCAGCTGTACCTGTCTCAGATCGATCTCTTTCCTCACTATCTCCCTGGGTCCCAACCACCCCCCCCCCCCCCCCCCCACCTTACAAGTTTAAATCCTCCCAAGCATTTCTAGCAAATTTCCCTGCCAATATATTAGTCCCCTTCCAATTTAGGTGTAATCCGTCCTTCTTGTACAGGTCACTTCTACCCCAAAAGAGATTCCAATGATCCAAAAATGTGAATCCTTCTCCCATACACCAGCTCAGCCATGCATTCATCTGTTCTATCCTCCTATTCCTGCCCTCACTAGCTCGTAGCACTGGGAGTAATCCAGATATTATACTAGTCCAATAAAACGCAACTAAAATTTACCAAAATTTCAAGTTTTCAAAACCATACAGTTGTCGAATCTTCTATTTGGATCTTCCTGTGTCTTCTTTACTTCTTCTTAGGGATTATGCTTCACAGGTCATGGATCGATAAAGGTACCTTTAAGAGAGTTATTTTTTGGGCAGTCTCCACATGCTGGTGGCTTGGCAGTTCTTCTCCCAAGTGTTCAATTTTCCATAGTCTTATACCCCCAAAGCATCGGGTTGTGTCATTGGCTTTTAAGATTGTCAGTGTACTAAATTCAAACTTGATTGGAATTTGGTATTTTTCGGGGTATAATTTAAACTATCTGGCCTAATTCGAATATGTTTCTGTCTCCAGGCAAATAGCTACGCCAGTAGCTGGACCACATGTTACATTATATCTTATTCAGAACACTTGGTGCTGTCAGGTAGTTCTGCTAGCTTTTAACTCTCCTAAAGGTACAGCACGCCCATATCTTCATAACAATATGTATAGATGGAGAGGAAAAAGAGCAGATGCTGTGGGACTGAACCTCCTTACCAGAGGCCTCGGATCACAGAGCAATGCAGGTAACAGTTAAGTAATGGCAGGAAGGGCTTCCCGTGATGGTGTGTGTTGGGAGCATTGGCAACAAGGTTGGGAGTGGTTCTCAGTCGACTTCTCTTCCTGATTCCATGTCCTTCAATTAGGCAATGACTGCCTTTGGAGGGAGGACCCACCACTGGCTACTGCCACCCCTTTGCTTCAACATAGGCCCCCCAATAACAGCAGAGATGTGGAGAAACAGATTGGGAAACAGATTTTGGAAAGGTGCAGAAGCCACAGGGTCGTAGTCATGGGCGACTTCAACTTCCCAAATATTGATTGGAAGCTCTTTAGATCAAGTAGATTGGATGGGGCGGTGTTTGTGCAGTGTGTCCAGGAAGCTTTTCTAACGCAGTATGTAGATTGTCCAACCAGAGGGGAGGCCATATTGGATTTGGTACTCGGTAATGAACCGGGACAAGTGGTGGGCTTGTTAGTGGGTGAACATTTTGGTGATAGTGACCACAATTCTGTGACTTTCACCTTGGTTATGGAGAGAGATAGGTGCGCACAACAAGGTAGATTTTATAATTGGGGGAAGGGAAATTACGATGCTGTAAGGCAGGATTTGAGGAGCATACGTTGGGAGCATAGGCTGTCAGGGAAGGATGTGGTGGAAATGTGGAACTTTTTCAAAGAGCAGATACGACGTGTCCATGATATGTATGTACCTATCAGGCAGGAAAGAAATGGTCGTGTGAGGGAGCCTTGGTTGACGAGAGAGGTTGAATGTCTGGTAAAGAGGAAGAAGGAGGCTTACATAAGGTTGAGGGAACAGGATTCAGACAGAGCAGTGGAGGGATACAGGATAGCCAGAAGGGACCTGAAGAAAGGGATTAGGAGAGCTAAGAGAGGGCATGAAAAATCGTTGGCGGATAGGATCAAGGATAACCCCAAGGCATTTTATGCGTATGTGAGAAACCTGAGAATGACGAGAACGAGGGTAGGTCCGATCAAGGACAGTAGTGGGAGACTGTGTATTGAGTCGGAAGAGATAGGAGAGGTCTTGAACAAGTACTTCTCTTCAGTATTTACGAACGAGAGGGACCGTATTGTAGAAGAGGAGAGTGTGAAATGGACTGGTAAGCTAGAAGAGATACCTGTTAGGAAGGAAGATGTGTTGGACATTTTGAACAACTTGAGGATAGACAAGTCCCCCGGGCCTGACGGGATATATCCTAGGATTATGTGGGAAGCAAGAGAGGAAATTGCAGTACCGTTGGCAATGATCTTCTCGTCTTCACTGGCAACGGGGGTGGTACCAGGGGACTGGAGAGTAGCGAATGTTGTGCCCCTGTTCAAAAAAGGGAATAGGGATAACCCCGGGAATTACAGGCCTGTTAGTCTTACTTCTGTGGTAGGCAAAGTAATGGAAAGGGTACTGAGGGATAGGATTTATGAGTATTTGGAAAGACACTGCTTGATTAGGGACAGCCAGCACGGATTTGTGAAGGGTAGGTCTTGCCTTACAAGTCTTATTGAATTCTTCGAGGAGGTGACCAAGCATGTGGATGAGGGAAGAGCAGTGGATGTAGTGTACATGGATTTTAGTAAGGCATTTGATAAGGTTCCCCATGGTAGGCTTATGCAGAAAGTCAGGAGGCATGGGATAGAGGGAAATTTGGCCAATTGGATAGAAAACTGGCTAACCGGTCGAAGGCAGAGAGTGGTGGTAGATGGTTAATATTCAGCCTGGAGCCCAGTTACAAGTGGAGTTCCGCAGGGATCAGTTCTGGGTCCTCTGCTGTTTGTAATTTTTATTAATGACTTAGATGAGGGAGTCGAAGGGTGGGTCAGTAAATTTGCAGATGATACGAAGATAGGTGGAGTTGTGGACAGTGAGGAGGGCTGTTGTCGGCTGCAGAGGGACTTAGATATGATGCAGAGCTGGGCTGAGGAGTGGCAGATGGAGTTTAACCCTGCCAAGTGTGAGGTTGTCCATTTTGGAAGGACAAATAAGAATGCGGAATACAGGGTTAATGGTAGGGTTCTTAGTCAGGTGGAGGAACAGAGGGATCTTGGGGTCTATGTACATAGATCTTTGAAGGTTGCCACTCAGGTGGATAGAGTTTGTAAGAAGGCCTATGGAGTATTATCGTTCATTAGCAGAGGGATTGAATTCAAGAGTCGTGAAGTGATGTTGCAGCTGTACAGGACTTTGGTTAGGCCACAGTTGGAGTACTGTGTGCAGTTCTGGTCGCCTCACTTTAGGAAAGATGTGGAAGCTTTGGAGAGGGTGCAGAGAAGATTTACCAGGATGTTGCCTGGGATGGAGAGGAAGTCGTACGAGGATAGGTTGAGAGTTCTCGGCCTTTTCTCGTTGGAACGGCGAAGGATGAGGGGTGACTTGATAGAGGTTTATAAGATGATCAGAGGAATAGATAGAGTAGACAGTCAGAAACTTTTTCCCCGGGTACAACAGAGTGTTACAAGGGGACATAAATTTAAGGTGAAGGGTGGAAGGTATAGGGGAGATGTCAGGGGTGGGTTCTTTACCCAGAGAGTGGTGGGGCATGGAATGCGCTGCCCGTGGGAGTGGTAGAGTCGGAATCATTGGCGACCTTTAAGCGGCATTTGGATAGGTACATGGATGGGTACTTAATCTAGGTTAGAAGTTCGGCACAACATCGTGGGCCGAAGGGCCTGTTCTGTGCTGTATTGTTCTATGTTCTATGTTCTAACATCAAAAAGCAACCCACACAGGTTTATGTCTCATAGCAACAGTTAAACTCACAGCTATGTAACATCAGCAGCAGTGCAATGGCAACTGTAAGTGGTCATTAATAGTCCACTTAAAGGCCTCAACTGACAGCATGGGGGTGGGTGTTGACCACCAGCCTTAGACCCTCAGATGGAAGCAGAAGGTAGTGTCCTCCATCCTCCCATCCGATTAAACGCTTTTTCCAGTTCCAAACATGCCACTGAAGAGAGAAAATGATTCTATATGAATCATAGAGTCCCTACAGTGTGGAAGCAGGCCATTCAGCCCATGGAGTCTACGCTGACCCTCCAAAGAGCATCCCTCCCAGACAGATTTAATGGTTTGTCCAGTTATAAGTAACTTTTTGGAACAGTTTGCTTTAGCAGTGCTCCTCTCTAAGGGCTAACTTTCCTCCAATAGTCTAAATCTGGGGAACTTTAACTCCATCACAAGTAAGAGATTTTGATTTAGCAACATGAGTTACTTATCATTTTGGTGTTGGTGTTGGGGCTAGGGTTTAGAGGAAAATAGGAAGAAGGCACAGAGAATGAAGCAACATCTACATGATGTGATTACAAGTTAAAATCCCCCATAACATAAGCAACAAATGCTGACCCAGTTAATGACACTCACATCCCATGAACAAGCAAATGGATAAACAAGACACAGATCTTATGAACATTTCAGCAATAATTTTTGCCAATCATGAATATTGTTCTCAGAAACTATTGGAGAAAAGTTCTAATCAGCTTCTGCATTCAGACTTGCAGCCAAGACCATTTGCCTGAGTAGCATTGCACATGGCTGTAAATGAATGGCAGTACTTAATTTCAATGCCCGTATCTCCTTTTAAACAGCCATGGTTGTTGTACCACTGTAACATCACCCTGATGCGATGTAGTCATAAATTTACCAGGCTTACAATACAATTTTTAAGAATCTGGAGAATTCAAGCAATGTAGAAAAACATAAGCAGCACTGTCATTGAGCTATACACTTAAACATGTTGCTATTTTTCCAGTGTTCAGGACACAATAACACTGTACACATACCACTGTAATTTTCTAGTTAACTCGTCAATGGTTGTTAATAGAAAGACTATTCACTAAATGCTCAGATAGTGTGTGACTGATTCCTAAGAATCCTATAGTCTGTTATCAAGGCGGCACAATTGTGGTGTTACCTGACCATTTTTTGATTAACCACAGCTACCGGCAGAAGTTCAAGAAAGGGTTAGAATCCATGCAGAGAAATTTGGATGTGATATTCCTGGGACTGCATGTCATTCATCTTTCTTCAACACTCAAGCTGACATTTTACAGAAACTTGAACCAACTGGTTTATCAGGCTCTGCAATTCCTGTGTCACCCTCAAGAAAGGTTACATATGATCATTTGAACAGCATTAATAAACCTGACCAATGGTCACCTTGCAAGTCTAACTTATATCATAGTGATACAGCTCTTTACTGCCCTGCAGAACAGAGAGACAGATGGCAGGTTAGAAATGCTCATTTTTTAAAAACACGGAGCTTTACAGATAGCTGCACAGAAGCCGAGGGCTTTAGTCCAACTCTCACAAGTGAAATGCTTTCAAATTATACTGCATCAATACCAAGTTCCTCCAGCTATCTAAGCAGCACCATGACAGCTGAGAAGAAAAGAACCGCAGAAGCTAAATCAACCTTGCCTCTAACCCAACAAGTTGTTTTGAAAGATGATATTCATGAAAGAAAATACAACACTTCGGAAAGGCAAGAAAACAAGAAATGTCATTTCATTCCAACAAAACCACTACAACAATTCACAGACATGGCACTAGGTTATAAAGATAGCACACAACAATGCTCTGCCACTCCTCCAATAGACTTTAGTGATTCACCACATTTGTTTTGGTTCAGTACTAAGCATGTAACAATCCCAAAGCTATACAATGATCAAGAAGATGAGAACAACTTAGAAAAAGACAGAATGGGTCAACTTAAGAAAGCCAACACGCACTATACAAATACTTCTTCACACAGGATTTCTGGAAGGATTTTGAGTAGTGATGTTGAGCAGCAATGGAATAGTCATCTGATGAAGGAAACAACCAACAACATGAACCAGTTTTTCGTCAGAGAAAATTATTTCCCTGATGGTGAAGATATCAACAAAAGTACCTTTACAGATGTAGGCTTTGGTGCAATGAACTATCAACCTTGCTTAGAGATTGATCACAATAAACAAGAAAGCTCCTCCATGCTGAGATACACAGAGACAGAAGATGGACCTAAAATATTGCCAAGTGAAAGGAATACAAATAAAATGTACATCAAAAATACAAATACTGTTTCGGACATTAATAGAATTGTTGATGTTGCCTCAAACACTTTGGCTAAATCCTTATGCCAACGTCCCATTAAATTTTTAATGGTTCATAATGTTCCCTTGGATGATGTTGTTTCAAATAGCAAACAAGAAAAACCCTTAAAGATAAGTGGCCTTTACAGGAAGGACAGCCTCATAAAGGCTCAACTTTATGGAAATCTACTAAACTAATAATCCAAAGAAAAAATGAATCTCCTGAATGATTGTACAAATTTGCAAATGTACATGTTGTGAATATATATGTCATGGCTCTTGTATTTTAGCATATAATTTTGAGCTTTACGAACTGAAATTTAACTGTGGAAACCAGGGTAAGTGTAATGGAAACACCATTACATTAAAAGCACCATGAACTCCAATCTTTTAAGTGGTTAACAACTGGAAATAGAGGGTCAGAAACAGCTGGCTGAACTGCAGACATGGTGTCTATTCTCCCTGCCGTGATAACTGGGCAAAGGAATTGTTTATCTTGCAAGTTAAAACTAAATTAGTTAAAAGTATTCAGTCAAATCTAATTGTTGTAAAACTCATTTACTTACCAAATAATACATTATTAATGAGGGATATTAACCCAAACGTTAGGTTAAGGACAGCTCAGAGCAAGCTATATGATCAACATATGAATTAGGACCAGAAGTAGGCCCTACGGGTCTGCGCAGCTACTCAAACGGAGTATTCCCTGGTCCCACTGAATCTTCATAACCTCTGGTTGGTGCCATACCTGGCATAAAGAAAGATGTTTGTGGTTGTTGGAGGTCAGTTAACTCAGCTGCAGGGCATCTCTGCAGGAATCCCTCAGGTTTGTGTCTTAGGCCCAACTATTTCCAACTGCTTCAAAATAGACATCCTCAGCATTATAAGCTCAAAATTGAAGATGTCTGCTGATGATTGCACAATGTTCCGCACCGTTCACAACTCCTCAGATATTGAAGCAGTCCATTCAGCAAAGGCATTTAACAAGGTTCCGCATGGTAGACTGGTTAGTAAGGTTACACCACATGGGATCCAGGGGAGCTAGCCAATTGGATACAAAATTGGCTTGAAGTTAGGAGACAGGGTGGTGGTAGAGGGTTGCATTTTGGACTGGAGACCTGTGACCACTACTGGATCCACTGCTTTTTGTCAGTTATTTAAAATATTTAAATGTGAGTACAGGCAATATGGTTAGTATGTTTGCAGATGACACTAAAATAGGTGGTGTAGTGTACAGTGAAGAAGATTATGTCAGAGTACAATGGTATCTTGATCAGAGCTTTTCAAGGAAGAAAGTTTAAAAGACTTTCAGATTTCTGTGAGAAAATAAATGTCTATATGGCCTCATGTCAATATTAAATGGGTTGACCCCTTATTTTCAAACAGTGATTTCTAGTTCTAGATTCTCTCATAATAGAAATCATCCTTTCCACATCCATCCTGTCAAGTCCTCTCAGGTTCTGGAGAAACTCAGAAGGTTTGGCAGGCTCTGTGGGGAGAAAGGAGAGTTAATGTTTCTAGTCCATTGACTCTTCATTTGAACAGTTCTGGTGCCAGACTTGGAGCATTAAATCTGCTTTCTCCCCATAGATGCTGCCAGACCTGAGTTTCTGCAGCAATTTCTGTTTTTGTTTCATGAACACCAACTAGCCACAAAACAACATGACCGTCTCTCACTAGTATCCTTACATACAGATAAGGAAGGACACCTCTTTGACTGGGACAACACATCCATCTTAGGACAAGCCAAACACAGACACGCACGAGAATTCCTAGAAGCATGGCATTCCACTGGAACTCTATTAACAAGCACTTCGAGTTCGACCCCATCTGCCACTCCCTGAGAAAAAGAACAGGAAATGACATCACCACAGGAAATGACATCACAAACCCAAAGAAACCCAAACATATAAATAGAAAGCAGGAATCATGGACAGTCCTTCGCCTGGAGGTCTACTGAAGATGTTTCCTAGTAGGGTGACAAAATGTCTGGAAATGAACTTTCCAGCTCAGCGAGCAAATCTACGTCCAAAATAGACATTTTCATATTTCCTACATTCCATTTGCTTGATCTTTGCCTATTCATTTGACCTATCTATATCCCCTTGTAGCTTCCTTATGTTCTGTTCACAACTTACTTTCCTAACTATCTGTAAGTCATTAGCAAATTTGACAACTATACCTTGTGTTCCTTCATTCATGTAATTCACATAAATTGTAAACAGATAAGGCTCCAACACTGAGTCTTGCATCCAGCACACCTTGTCAGTCAGAAAGCAAGCCATTCATGACTGCTGTGTTTCTTAATAGCTAACCAATCTTCTATCCATACCAGTATGTTATGCCCCAAGCCATAAGATCTAATAACCTTTCATATGATGCCTTCTAAATCTAAATTTAAATGTAGTATATCCACTTTATTAATAGCACTGGTTACTTCCTCAAATAACTCCAATAAATACAGGGTGTGTGGTGTTCAACCAGTTTCTCTATTAATTCATATTTACTGGATATTAATGCTGAATGTTAGCGTCTAAATTGTGCAAATGCAGTGTGTAAGATTTACATCCATTACCTTGTCTGTTCAGCAATATTTAGTCATTATTGCTTATGCTTGTTTTCAAATTTATATAATAGATTATTTTATGTATTTTAATTCACAACCCTGGAATCCTCTCAGTTATTTCTTGCCCCTGGTTCTCCCAAGTATTCTATTCTTTAAAGGATTATGGTATGTAAAGCCAGATCTATGTTATGTCTACCAAGCAGGTACATGAACAGTACTTTCATAAATGGGATCATAACATGTAACCATAATAGCCAAGTCACCTGATTTTGAGTCTGCAAAAATAACAAGCAATTCCTAGAGATTTTTATTGCACCAGACTGAATAAGTTGAATTCTTAAATTTCAAGATGAAAACCAAAACTTGTGCTTTTCTTACTTATATATAATGAATAGTAAAGAAGTTTGCACTTTGTATATAAAGTAAAATAATATAAAGTGTTATAGAGCCATACAGCACAGGAACAGAATTTCGGCCCAATGCATCCATGTTGACCAGATTTCCTAAACTGAACTAGACCCATTTGGCTACCTTTGACTCATATCCATCTAAACCTTTCCTATCCAAGTACCATTCCAAATGTCTTTTAAATGCTGTAATTGTACTTGCATCTAACATTTCCTCTGGCGGCTCATTCAATATACGCACCACTTTCTGTGTGAAAACGTTGCCTCTCAGGTCCCTTTTAAATCCTTCCCCTCTCACCTCTCAACTATGTCCTATAGTTTTGGACTTCCCTACCCTGAGAAAAATACCTTGGCTATTCACCTTATCTATGCCCTCACGATTTTATAAACCTCGATAAGGTCACCCCTCAGCCTCCTACACTCCAGGGAAAAGAACCTCAGCCTATAAAAACTCTTGATGAAGGGCTCTTGCCTGAAATGTCAATTCTCCTGCTCCTTGGATGCTGCCTGACCTGCTGTGATTTTCCAGCACCCCATTCTTGACTCTGATCTCCTATAAAAATTCAAACCCTCCAACGTTGGTAGCATCCTTGTAAATTTTTTTTGCACTCTTTCCAGTTTAATAATATCCTTCCTATTGCATTTACACAAAAATCATATCTTCCCAACTCCAAAACTTTAGGACAAAGGAAAAATATAGGAAAATTTAAATCAGCAAGCTTTTTGTGAGGCTACATTCAGAGATTAAGGAATACTCAACTAAAAGTAGACAAACTTACATTATCCTGGATTCCTTCATTTCCACAGTCAAATAAACGGTACTGAGATGTGCCATAAATAACTGAGAAGCTTGAAGCACAAACGCACCAACCATTTTTCATCCTGAACCATCAATAAAAATTATTATTTGCTGAAATCTTAAAGATTAATCTGCATTGCTGCTTGTTCAATTTGGTTGTCATAACTTGAATGGAATGAAATTACTTTTCTCGAGGCAGGTCTTCATCAGCTAAAGTAGAACAGAAATAAATACGTTTAAGTCTTTATTTTTTCATTACACAGTTGGGTGAAGAATTTATTCAAAAGTTGAGCTGTAAAGAATATCTAACATCTACATCTACATCTTCATGTAAGATCTTATGAAAATGAAATTCAAGCTTAAGGATTTCCCCTGGCTAAAGATGCTTTCTATGTTTTTCAACTCTCAGGTCAGCTGTTAAGTCTAGTAATCTGTTTTACTTACAATAGATGAAACTTCTAAGATCTGGATATAACTGACCTGCATGGATGTATTTAGTGACATTTGGAGGTTGTGAACATATCTGGTTGTTCTCATTTCCAGCCAGGCAGTAATGGGTTCTGTTTCAGGGGACTGTGCGTCAAGCTTTTGACAGAAGGAAACCAAGCTGATAGGTTTATCTCAGTTCCAGAGGGTTTTTGTTATGTTACCAAGCAACTTCAACTTCAACATCCAAGTACTGGAATAACATCCGCAGACATCACTAATATACTATATGTAAAGTATTTTGAAGGTTCTTCATTACAAGATGTAATGGCAAACTAAAAAGTATCTTTAATTTGGTTACTGATGAATCCTTGTAATTTATGCTGCAAAATGTCAGCTACTCTAGATCTGAGCTCTCTTACATTCCTTTCCATTTCTCTACCTGGCTTTTATTTACTATGTTCACTTAATAGATTTCTAAGTAACCCTCCCATTTATACTGAACATTCCCTCCCCTTATACAGTATATTGTCTATTGTTCTAAATGGTGTCACCATCATTTTCAAGCTGTAAAATAAAGATCCCAACATGATGACTGGAGCCAAAGTGAGCATTTTTGTGGAACCTGAAAGGGCATCCTTCTCTTCCTGGTCTAGAAAGAAGCTATTTTGATGATCCTATTCAGTCAAACTACCAGTTGGCATGTCTGATTTTATATGTTATAATTAGTATTTTAAATGGATTTTACAGCCTAACTTGGTTTCTCTGGAATTATCTGGCTGTAACCTAGGAAACATTGCTATGGTCACAACAATGGTTGCAATGGGTCATTTTAGATCTTTTACTGTCATTTTCAGAGAAGTACCACTTAACTTTTAAATTTCCTGCCTAGAGGAAATGAAGTTCACGTTTTCTCTCAAGAATTCCACCCCAAATGTCTTGCAATTTTATAACTCCCTGCATTTCAAAGACCTCCTAAAATCCCAGCTTTTCAACAATGCCATTGATCTTTCACTTCCCGGTTCTTCTAACTTTCTTTCCTGCCCATTACCTTATCTCTCTCTCCCTTGTGGTTGCTTCATGTGAGGAGTACTATGCAAATTCTGTTGAAGTATAATAGTATTTATCTAATGTCATGAGTCCTAGTCAGAAAATGTACTCTTTAAGCTACTAAGAGCAATAACTATGTATTACTTAAAGTACAAACTGATCTCAAATTATTATTCACCCTCCCTTTCTTGTGTATTACTCTATGCATTAGCAACTATTCTTTACATGTAAAGTGCTTTGCAAGATAGCTTGCTTTTAGCTTAACTCACAAATAAACATTGATCCAAAAGTGCAGTGCTATTTAATTATTCCATTTAAAATATCAACGAAATAGTCAAGGGCTATAAATGGGAATCACCAGGTCATTGCATTTCATATTGCTACCAGATGCTTCAATAACATAACTAGATAAGTGAAGAGGATACTCATAGCACATAACTTCACTATGTTTTGTCAACTCAACATTATTTCACTTCCTTGAGGTTTTCAATGCCTGGTTGTAACGACTTTTAGCAGCAGTATGTTGTTTGATAGGGGCCCAATGCAGTTTGGAGAGCACAGAGATAACAGGGGAACAGAACTTGCTGTGACTTAAGGCTGGGGCAACAGAATTTTACAAGATCTCAAATTTGATGACAGTAGAATGTGGGATACTTCAAGCTCAGCGAGCTAACTTACATACTTGTCATCAACCTGAACTGCAAATCTTCTCAAAAATCACTAATATGGGATACATCTGCAAAGTGCAGAACTCAACTTCTACTTTTCACACAGTGTTCACTTCCCAAACTAGACAGAATTTATTTGAAGAAATACTTTATTTTTATTACCATTTTCCTTTGAAATATCACACATTTAGATTGACTTTTGAAACAGCATAAAATCAAAATGTAATCGCACAGCAGAAAGTAGTTGTGTTGATTGTATCTGCGCTGACATACGAAATAGCAATGTACTTAACTTTATACCTCCCTGTCATTTCCACACATCCTTTATAGAATTTGTGCCAAATGTAATTAATTTTTAAAATTCTCATACCATATTAAATAATTGTTTCAATTCATTGAAAGCAACAAATCAGAAGACTTTTCCATTTATAGGCAGTGTTATTTTAAAGTACTCAAACTAAACCAACACCGATCTTAAATTGATCCTGCCATTTATCAGGTTCCAACAAAATATTATTTCTGAATATATAGTGCAAAGTAATATCTGCAAATTGTGGAAGTTAGTTCAAGGGTGAAGTAACTAAATGGTATTAAAAGAAATACTGAACCTCATATGCTTAATACACACAAATAATAAAGAAAAAATGGAAGTATTTAAGGAAAATAAATAACTTGCTTTTATTTTCAGCAAATAATTCATAGTTTATTTGATTTTATTTTTATATAGTCAGCTTCAACAATTAACAGTCATACTTTTCACAGAACAATAATTGAATCTGGTTATCTTGATTTTCAGATCAGACCAACAGGCATGTGGTTGACCTTTCTGCTCTTCAATTTGTTTAATCAACGTTTAGCTGTAAGTTCTGGTTAGCATTTCCAGAGAGTGTTGTGCAAGCTAATCAAAATAGCACAAAAATGGATTCACAAGTATTGACTATTTTAAAATATTATCCTATTGGAACCTGATAAATTGTGATAATGATATTGGAAACAGGATGATTGCACGTTGACTGTTATAAATACATGTGGCATCATTCTTTTGATGTTATTGATACAATCATAGGATTCACTACAAAATCAAATATACACAAATCAGACAACTTGTTTAATACTGTAATCTGAAAGGTCATAGCTTGATTTACTTCTTCAGTGCTTTTTGAAACATTAAATAATCACTAAATGATAGTGATACTCCACAACATGCCCACAATTTATGTGTAAAGAACAATGTAGATATTTCAGATGTCTAATACCTTCCTTACAGCTACAAGAGGCTGGACATATTGGCCACAATGCATAAGTGCATTAATTGCACTAATCTAGTGTGCAGAGACCTGAGCATTGTCTGATACTCATACCTGTTGTTAACCCAATAAATATTGCTGAATTAATCAGCAGATAAAGGGAAATGAAGACTGCACTTTGTTGGTACTGTGGACAACTGTGACTTGTTTTGTAATTCAGGGACAGAATAATCAATGATAATGCACAATTGCTCCTCAAATACAGCTGCAATTTACAGGTCATCACTGCCATACTTTGACTTCTCCACCCCAATCACAGGTTGCAATAATAGATGGGTGCACAGGGTGAAATGAAACATCAATGCAGGCCTCCTTGTGGGCTGGCAAGGTTTGAATTAGATTTGAATTCAGATAGTTGTAAAAGCACAGTGTCCCATCAGCACTTCCTGTGGCAATTATAGTCCCATCAGGTGAAAATTCACAGCCCACTCCATATCCTTCCACCTGTAAAATAGAGAAAGAAAATTAATTTATCAAGTATAATGATAATAAACCCTGGTCATTGCAAATGTTTTTCTATTAAGAGTTATTTGTATTGAAACAAATTTTTACAATTTGGCTCGAGATCTGCAATGTGCAAAGCCAACTCTGAGCACTGATGTTGTTAAGTCTTGATCTGTCACAAGGCATCCAAATAAAAAAAGAGAAAGTTTGGAAACTTAAGCTCCATAGGTAGGTGAAATGGTTCAAGATTCAGAATCATTATCAGTATTCTTGTCTCCATCATAAGATCATAAATTAGGCTGTTCGTTGATCATTTCACAATGTTCAGCTCTATTCATATGAAGTAGCCCATGCAACAAGAATAAGCAACAACAACATTTAGGTTGCTGCTTCTATGTTAACATGTGTCACACAAATGTCAGGCCAATTCCAACAAGAGAGAGCAGAACAACAGTTTGCATTTATGTAGCACATTTATATCATAAAATGTGGTCCGGGACTTCACAAAAGCGATTATTCATCAGATAGGCTGTTCCAATTACACATGCATATGCACATATTTTAAGGAAAATTAGCATGGATTGTGCACATATATATTGGGCACAGCATTTCAAAAGTGAATGAACAAGAATGAAGGAAAGGTGGATAAAAACAAGGATAAGAAAGAAATAATGACAGCAAGGAGCAAAGAGAAGGGAAAACAGTACAGCAATTAGAAACAATGCAGAGTGAAAAGAAAGAAGAAAAATATTTCATAAAATACCACCACAGAAATAAAATTTAAAAAGCACAAGTATAACACAGAAATCAAAGGAAAAAGAAATACAAAAATCATGAATGGGTCAAAAAAAAAATAGTTTTCACTGAAGTTCTGTGAGCATAGATTTGAAAACAATTGCTTAAATTTTCCAGCCTTCACTTTGTTGGGGACTGGATGTGTGACCCAGAATATGTGTCATACTTCAATGAGCCAACACAACTGCAGCCCAGAGGAACTATGCAGGGCAGAGGAAAATCACCTATACCGTGTATTCAAAAAGAATGGGTACCCAATGAACACAGTCTGCCCATTTCTCAGCAACAAACCCAAACAAGCAGACAAAACATATCCAGAAACCCTAGCCACTCTCTCCTACATCAAAGACATCTCAGAAATGACTGCCAGTCAACTCAGACCTCTTGGCATCATGGTAGCCCACAAACCCACCAACACACAAAGCAGTAGCTAATGAACTTGAAAGATCCTGTACAGACAACAAGCAAAACTAATGTCATTTACAAAATACTGTGCAAGAACTGTAACAAACACTACATTGGACAAACAGGCAGAAACTAGCCACCAGGATAAATGAACACCAACTAGCCACAAAATGACATGTCCTTCTCTCACTAGTATCCTTACATAAAGCTAAGGAAGGACACCACTTCGACTGGGACAACACATCCAGTTTAGGACAAGCCAAACAGAGACACGCACGAGAATTCCTAGTAGCATGGCATTCTATCAGCAAACACATTAAGTTAGATCCCATCTACTACCCCCTGTGAAAAGGAACAGGAATTGACATCACCACAGGAAATGACATCACCAACCCAAAGAAACCCAAACATATAAATAAAAAGGAGGAATCATGTATACTGCTTCGTCTGAGGCCCACTGAAAATGTTATATAATAGGGTGATGAAACGTCTGGAAATGAACCTCCCAGATCAGTGAGCAAACCTACATCCAGAATCTCAATCTGAGCTACAAATCTTCTCAAAACTCACCAAATGTTATTTTCTATGCTTTATCAAATAAACTAAGGCAAATGCTTTCAAAACAAGGGTTGGTAAAATATAAAAAGCGCAGAAATTTCAGAAGATATTTGAACAGCCTGAACTCTGTTCCCAATGTCTTTTCCAGACCTGAATGAGATAAAACTGTTATTTGTGCCCGTAGTTCCAATAACCAAATTCTGTTCTATGAAGTTCCTGTCGTCTATGAAATTACATTCACAGAAAAAGGTGAGAAATGATTTCAGATAATAAGAAATCAGTAGCAAGGGCATTCTTCCCTCCCTCAGAGCTTGTTTTGTGATTTAGGAACATCACAGCTGATCTTGTAACAAAGCTATACATTTAAGAACTATCCTTATACCTTTCGATTCTCTTAATACTCAAATATCCTGTTAATGTGTGATGTTATAAAGATATGGGCTTACTGTACCGTTAAGAGAATTAAAAGTTACCTGACAGCACCAAGTGCTCTGAATAAGATACAATGTAACATACAGTCTAGCTACTGAGGTAGCTAGGGTAGCTGGTTGCCTGGTATATGGGAAGAAATTAAGGTGAACTTAGATTAAAGTTATCTGTATCAAGGGTAATGTGTTTAAAAAAAAGAAAAATAGCCATTTCTTTTCATTATGATGGTTCATTTCTTCTTAAGAGGGGACGTGTTATGAAGATGTGGCGTACTGTACCTTTAGGAGAGTTAAAAGCTAGCAGAACTACCTGACAGCATCAAGTGTTCTGAATAAGATTCAGTGTAACATGTGGTCCACCTACTGGGGTAGCGAGGGTAGCTGTTTGCCTGGAGGCAGAAACAGATTCGAATTAGGCCAGTCAGTTTAAATTATACCCCGAAAAACACCAAATTTCAATCAAGTTTGAATTTAGTATATCGACAATCTTAAAAACCAATGGCACAATCTGATGCTGTGGGGGTATAAGACTGGGGAAAATTGAATAGTTGGGAGGAGAACTGCCATGCCACTAACATGCAGAGATTGCCCAAAAAATAGTTCTCTTAAAGGTACCTTTATCAATCCATGACCTGTGAAGCATAATCTCTAAGAAGAAGAAAAGAAGATACAGGAAGATACAAATAGAAGATTCAACAGCTGGCTGGTTTTGAAAACTTGAATTTTTGGTAAATCTTAATTAGGAGATTTTATCAGACTAACATTATAGAAGGGAAGATAAAAGATAGGTTAGAGGAAGGGGTTGTAAATAATTGTTAGTTCGTTATTCTCTGTTATACTATAAGAAGTAAAGTTTTATTTTTTTATTTAAATAGTTCTTGGCCTCTCGAATTTTCAGATTGCTGCATGGGATAAATCTTTTCTGTGTTACTCATGTAAATTAAGGAGGAGAGTTTACCCAGTGTCATAACAGCTTCGGGGCTCATCATCAGGATTTCAACTGGTGTAGAAAGATTTGAATAGATTTGGGGGTATGAAAAATACCAGCAGATTTAAACACTTGCAGGTTAGTGTCCTAAATCTTTAAATAAAACATAGGTGAGGTAATTTGTTTAATTTCGGTGACTTGCGGTTGATTAAGTGAGAGAAATGGCTCTTAAAATTGCTGAAGAGGTTCTGGGATTTGAAGGTGATTCTCAAATTTGCCAATAAAGTTTAGGAGGAAAGAAAAAGGCCATACTTTTAGAATTAGCAAATACGTTAGATTTGGGTTTCACCAAGGACAAAAGTAAAGCTGAAATTGTAAGGAATTTACTCAAACACTAAGGTGTGTCAGAAAAACAGACAAGTGCAGTAGAGGTAGAAAAACATCAATCACAATTGAGGAAAATGGAGTTAGAATATAAACAAACGGAAACAGAAAGAGAGAGAGAAGAAAGAGCGACAGAAAAAAGAGAGACAGAGGTTCTTAGCTGAGCAAAGAGAGGCAGAAGAAATGGAGAGAGAAAGAGAAAGAGAATTTGAACTTAGTCAGCAAAATTAGATTAACAGGGTGGAAATTAAGAGAAAAGGTAGTGGATATATATATAAATATGTCAAAACTCTGCCACATTTTGATGAAAAAGATGTTGAAGCCTTCTTTATTTCATTTGAAAAATTGGTTAGGCAGATGGAGTGGTTCAAGGATTTATGAGTAATACCAGTTCAGACTAAACTGGTAGGCAGAGCAAGTGAGGTATTTGCCGCAATGTCAGATGAGGTGTCAAGAGATTATGAAGAGGTTAAACAGGCTATTTTAAGTGCTTATGAATTGGTACCAGAATCAGTAAGACAGTGGTGCAGAAACACAAAGAAGGAACCAAGTCAGACTTATGTTGAGTTTGAAAGAATTAAACATAGTCATTTTGATTAATGGGTGCGTGTTATGAAAATAGATAGGACCTTTGAGGCTCTAAGAGAGATTATTCTGCTGGAGGAGATTAAAAACTCACTTCCAGAAATGGTAAGAATTCACATGGAAGAAAAGAAAGTTCAGGAAGTGAGAAGGACAGCAGAATTGGCAGATGAGTACATGTTGGTGCATAAGACAAGCGTCCGGCCAGAATCTCATCCTGTGGGGGATGGAAGTTGGGAGAATGGGAGATCCTACACTACAAAACCAAGAGTAAAGTGCACTGGTAAGAATTTACCACAGGATAAAAAAGAAGCCAAGAGGGTGGACAGGAGGTGAAAGGCCTCATGTGTTTTCACTGTAATGGAGTGCGACACGGAAAATTACTGTGCTGGTGGGTACAGAAGGGCACTGGGAAAAAGTGCCTTCACTGCCAGAAAGTGGGACACGTAAAGTCACAGTGCTGGAGGTTAAGGAAAGGCACTGTGGGAAAACATGTGGTAAAAGAAGCTAAGCCACTGGCATTAGTGAAGGTAGTAAAGGAGACCCCAAGAAGAGTCATGGAGTTGCAGGAGAGTGCACAGCCTAGGCAGGGGCTGGGTATGGAGTTAGTACCTGACCTCCACAAAGAATTTTCCTCTGTGAGTAAAGTTTACTCAGAAAGAACAGGGGCAGAAGGACAAGAAGTTATACTTTTGAGAGATACAGGATCTAACCAGTAACTGATAGTAAGGGATTAGTGAATATATAGTCTTTCTGATCAGTTACCCGAGAGTGCAGTAATTCGTGGAATAGATGGACAGAAATTTAGCATTCCCCTATGTAAGATCAGGTTGGATTGCCAGCTCAAGACTGGGGAAGTTAAAGTGGAAGTGATTGACAGAGTGTCAGTTCCAGGAATTCAGTTTGTTCTTGGGAATGATTTGGCAGGATCCAAAGTAGGAGTGACACCCCTTGTTGTGGAGAACCCCAAGGAAGACCAATAAACAGTGGAGATAAAACAGAAATATTCTGGTATTTTCCAAGATTGTGTGGTAACAAGATCCCATTATCATAAGTTACAGCATGAGGCGAAAAGAGAAAGGTGAAAGCGTCGAGGTTCAGTTAGTGGATACCCTGTTTGACGTAATAGTGCAGAAAAACCTGAAGAGGCAGAGGGTCAGACAGAAGTGTTTGGTCCTGAAAGACTAAGAGACTTGCAACAGCAAGACAAGATGATATCAGATATGTATGTAGATGCATATTCTGAAAAGGAGGCAGAGAATATTCTGGAGGGTTATTATCTGAAAAATTGAATCCTACGGCAGAAATGGAGACCATGGCAGGTTAGTGCAGAGGAGAAACGGGCTGAAGTACACCAGATTATGTTGTTGGTAGCATACAGACAGGAAGTGTTATGGGTAGCACATGGACTACCTGTATGAGGTCACCTAGGGGTACGAAAGACTCAGGCTACGGTACAAAAACATTTAATTGGCGTGGAATGCACAAGGATGTGGTTACCTTTTGCCATACATGTCATACATACCAAATGGTAGGTAAGCCACAGGCAGTAATAAAACCATCACCTTTGTTGCCAATTCCCACATCTGAAGAACCTTTCACGCGGGTTATAATTGATTGTGTCGGTTCCCTCCCAAAAACTATAAGTGGGAACCAGTACTAGTTAACCATAATGGATGTGTCCAGCAGATTTCTGGAGGCAATTCCATTACGGAGTATCAAGGCAAAAAAGGTGATAGAGGAGTTAGTAGCTTTCTTCACACGGTATGGGCTACCCAGAGAGATTCAGTTGGACCAAGGGTCAAATTTTACTGCTAGGCTGTTTAAGGAGGTTATGGATAGCTTAGGTATACAGCACTTTAAATCCATTGCATATCATCCTGAATCCCAGGGAGCTTTAGAAAGCTGGCATCAAACCTTGAAGACCATGTTGAGAGCATTCTGTCAGGATTACCCGAATTATTGGGATAAAGGTATCCCATTCGTATTTTCTGCCATTAGTGACGCCCCAAATTGATTGACGCAGTTCACTCCCTTTCGGTCATGAACTGAGAGGCCCTTTGAAATTAATCAAAGAAAAATTGACAGGCCCAAAGTCGGAGATCTCACACTTAGATTTTGTATCAGAGGTGAGGGAGAGACTAAATCAAGTAGGTGAGTTAGCTAAACAGCAGCTAATGAGAGCATAACATAGAATGAAGTGATTAAAAAAATGAACAAGTCCTTGAGGAGTGGTATAGGTTAGTAAGCTATCTGTCTCAGGAGCATAGAACGCAGTTTGAAGATTTGTTACATTAGTATAAGGACGTATGTAAGAAACAGATGGGGAGGACTAATGTTATTGTACATAAAGTAGACGTAGGGAATACTGCTCCGATAAAACAGTACCCCTATCTGCTTAATCCTTTCAAAGCCAGACAGGTCCAGATGGAGGTGGAGGCCATGTTTGACGAGGACATCATCGAACCAAGCCAGAGCGATCATCCTAGTTCCCAAACCGGATGGGATTCAATGATTCTGCATGGATTATCAAAAGGACAATGCCGTTTGCGTGGTTACTGGCAGGTACCTTTATTAGAGATGGCGAAAGAAATTTCTGCATTTGTAACTCCAAATGGGCTATATCAGATTAAAATGATGCCCTTTGGAATGAAGAACGCACCTGCCACATTCCAAAGACTCATGAACAGGGTTGTGGCTGGGTTAATAAACTGTGCAGTCTATTTGGACGATGTAGTGATCTTTAGTAAGTCCTGGAAAGATCACATGGTACAGTTGGCAGAGCTCTTTGAACGACTATGAGAAGCAAAACTGGTGATAAATTTAAATAACACTGAATTCACGAAAGCAGAGGTGATGTTCTTGGGACATGTTATATATACACAGGTATATGGGAAGAAGTTAAGGTGAACTTAGATTAAAGTTATCTGTATAAAGGGTAATGTGTTTAAAAAAAGAAAAAAGCCATTTTTTCATTATGATGGTTCATTTCTTTTTAAGAGGGGATGTGTCATGAATATGTGGGCGCACTGTACCTTTAAGAGAGTTAAAAGCTAGCAGAACTACCTGACAGCACCAAGTGTTCTGAATAAGATGCAGTGTAACATGTGGCCTACCTATTAGTGGAGGGCAACTAGAGAGGAAGAAGCTGAAGGTCTGGAGGCCATCCTTTGAGGTATGGACATATATAAGGACTGCCAGTAAGCACTGAGCCCTGGAGCAGCGCATGAGCTGTGAGCCCCTGAATACCACGAGGGCTATGAGCCCCAGAACAGGGCAAACAGCGAGCCCTGGTCAAGTGCATGTAGTGAGCCCTGGTACAGTGTGTACAGAAAGCTCTAGTTCAGCACGTGGGCTGCAAGCCCCGGAACAGCGTGTGGGGAAGAAGTCCTGCAGCACCACGGAGGATTGAGTCCCAGGCAGAGAAGGGCGCAGGGGAGGGAGTCCTGGAATTTACCTGGAATAGCTGAATGTTGGTATGGAGTGTTCTAGGGCTTTGGGAGGAGCAGGGACGGCTGTTGGACTGGGTTCTGGTGCAGGCGGTCAGACCACGTGTGCAGGCCCTGCACTGAGCTGCTACACTAATGTCTATTAGAAATTTCCTACGTTATTGTAATGTCACCCTTTAATGATGTCTTATTTTTAACTTATTTTTCAACTCTGTAAATAATGCAACTACTTTTATTCCTCTGCTGTATTTGTATACAGATACTTGTATCGGAGATGTTGGCATAACAAGGCAGACATTGTAAAAGCTTTTCACTGTACTCCTATAATGGAGTGCACGTGACAATAAAAGAATATTGTAAATCGCTAAACTCCTATCTGAGACTCTTAATTCTAGACTCAACATCCTAATGGAAACATTCTCTCAGCATCTATCTTGTCAAGCTCTTAAACATTTTATATGTTTCTATAAGATTATATCGTATTCTTCAAAACTCCAGAGAAAATCAACCTAGTCTACTGCATCAATCCTCATTTTACAAACTTCATCCCGTTATCAGTCTGGTGAATCTTTGCTGCATTCCTTTTAAATCAGTGCTTCCAAAACTATTTTTCCATTGTGATTGCATTTCAGAGCTTTTGCATTAGCATCATATCAGAGTTTTGAGAGATGGTGGGGGAGTGGTGATTATGAGAACTGGGAAAGGATCTCTCTCCCAAGTTCCACATGTTAATTATTGCTGATTGAAATTCCAGTGGATCTCGCGATAACCAGCCAGAGTTTTGCCACACAGCACACCAGAAAGTTGTAGTTCAATCAATGTTGCCCAATGCTGTACAGTTATTATTATAGCCTCAGATTTTGCAACCCCAAATTTTCATTCCCTTACCAGACTCTGGCAGTCATGACACACTTTTTGAAAATCTCTGATCTAAGGTAATTGTAACTTTGCTTAGGTGAAGAATAAAATTGTCTTCAAAATTCGAGATATATGTCACAAAGATTACATACAACTGAATATACTTCCCAAGAAAATTACAGATGGGCAATAAATTGCCTACCAACTGACAGCCGCATGCGATGAATAAATGAAAAAATCTCAATCGTTTTGTAAGAAAAACTAATATACTGTTTACTATTCTGTTTGAATGCTCTACCTGCATTTTAACTTTATGATTCATGTCAAGCACATCCATCTGGATCCCTCTGAGATATCAATGTTTCCCATCTCTCACTCTGTAAAACATTCTGCTTTTCTATCTGACCGACCAAAGTGGATAACTCATAGCTCCCCACATGATAACCATTTAACCTGTCTAAAATCCTTTTTCTGACGCTTAGAGTCCTCCTCATAGACTATTTTCAACTTAACGTATAATTATCAATACATTACAGTTGGCCCCTCATCCACGATACTTATTTAGATTGTGAATGGCTGAGACCCAAATACTGATGCTTGTGGTAGCCTATTCATTATAGCTACTAATCAAAAGTGACTTACTTATTCCTGCACTCTGTTTCTTTCTGAAGATTCTTCCGATCTTCAATCTACGCGAACAAATTGTCAATCGCATGAGCCACACTTTCTTAGAATAACATGAAGCACCTTAATGGTTGCAATTTGAAAAGCCAAATACATTATATTTATAACATTGGTTCCCCCTTACCTCCTCCACAAATTTCATCCTCAAATTTGTTAAATATTATCTTCATTTCATAAATTCATGCTGACTCTGAGAATCATAACAAGGTTGGCCAAATAGAGCAGTTACAATGTTTCTAAAAACAGATTCCAGCATTTTGCGTACTACCACTGATATTATAGTAAGTGGCTTATAATTTTGTGCTCTCTGCTTTCCTCCTTTTTTTGAGTGATAGGGTTACCTTTGTTACTTTCCAAATCCATGGGTGCAATTACAGAATCTAGGGAATTTTGAAAGATCAATATCAAATAAGACCATAAGACCTAGGGGAAGAAATTAGGTCATTCAGCCCATTGAGTTTGCTCCTCTGTTCAGTCATGGCTGACAAGTTTCTCATCCCCATACTTCCACTCTCTCCCTTGATACTCCAGCACCTATCGACCTCAGTCTTGAATATGCTCAATGATCTGGCATCCACAGCCTTCTGTGACAATGAATTCCATAGATTCACCACTCTCTGGCTAAAAACATTTCTCCTTATTTCCATTCTAAAAGGTCTTCCCTTTACTCTAAGGCAATGCCCTCAGGTCCTAGTCTCGTCTATCAATGGAAACATCTTCCCAATATCTACACTGTCCAGGCCATTCAGTATTTTGTATGTTTCAATTAGATCCCCTCCCTTATCCTTCTAAACTCCATATAGACCCAGAGTCCTCAAACGTAACTCATAGGTTAAGCTTTTCATTCCTGGGACCATTTGCATGAACCTCCTCTAAATACACTCCAAGGCCAGTATGTCCTTCCTGACACAATAAATTGTGTACAATAAATTGGCCCACCTCTTTTAAAGCTTTTGGCTGTGGGCTATCAAGGCAAAGGACTTTTGCATTTTTAAATAAAAATCTATCTCCTCATTAAATTTACACAATGCCCTGGCACCTACCACACAGTAGAGTAGTGAA
Organism: Chiloscyllium plagiosum; assembly: GCF_037043375.1. Classification (NCBI taxonomy): domain Eukaryota; kingdom Metazoa; phylum Chordata; class Chondrichthyes; order Orectolobiformes; family Hemiscylliidae; genus Chiloscyllium; species Chiloscyllium plagiosum. Next base: position 45,509,406 of record NW_028270146.1, read on the forward strand.
TTCCACACAACTCATCTTAAAACTGTACCCATAATTCTAGATTGCCCCCACTCCTCTCTGCCTTTCACAAGGACCGTTCCCTTCGCAAATCCTTGGTTTGTGCTTCCTCTCCATGCATCGCTGTCACCTCCACTCCAACACCCTGTGTAAAACTCAGGGCACGTTTTACTGAGCATCTCAGCCCGGCCCGCAGGGTCTGACCTGACTTCCCAGTCACCGCTCATTCCGCTTCCCATTCTGACATGACCATCCTCATCGTCCTCCACTGCCACAGCGAATCAGATCACAAATTGGAGGAACAATGCCTCATCTTCTGCATGGGGCAGCCTACAGCCCGGGGGACTCAACATTGAGATCTCCAGTTTCAAATAACTTCTTTTCCCATCCCCCTATTCCCTTTCCAGCCCCTCCCCCTCCCTCTCACTCCTCTGACTGTCCCTTCCTCCAGCTACTAACTGGATTCATTCCTCACATCGACCAACAAGGTTGTACTTTCTATCTATGCTCACTTATTCCTACCTCACCACTCGGCGCCTCTCCCTACCTAAAACTGTCCCCCAACCTCCTTTATCTGCAGCTCCGTTACACCCTCCCCCAGTCCAGAAGAAGGTTTACACCCGAAACACTGACTTCTCCACTTCCTGATGCGGCCTGGCCTGCTTTGTTCTTGCAGCCTCCTGCATGCCTACTTTGGATTTCAGCATCTGCAGTTTTTTTTGCTTCTAACTAAGTTTGTACCACATGAGGAATCATCCTTTCTATATTGACTTTGTCAATCCCCTTTAGCATCTTATAAACCTCAATACATCTCCTCTCATTCTTCGAAATTCCAGAGAGTATGGGCTTAAATTGCTCAATCTCTCTCCAAAAGAAAAACCCTCATCTCTGGAATCAATGAAGTCAATCTCCCCTGAACCATCTCCAATGCAACCACAGCTCTCCTAAAGTAAGGGGACCAATATTCTAGGTGAAGTTTCACTAATGCCTTGCACAATTGCAGCAATACTTCCCACATTTTATACTCTATTCCTTTAACAATAAATTCCAAAATTCCACTTGCCAAATCAATGGGAATACTTCTGTAATCTATACTAATACCTGATATATTTAAATTTATATTTTTTATTTGACACTTGATTTCTTAAAATTTTCAGAATTTTCTTTTACTCCTTCGGCCGTTAAGACAGATGCAAATATCCATTTAATATGTATTCTGCTTTTGTAGATATAGTTGAAGATCTGTCAGATGTAAAAACTGTTTAGTAAACAATCTCTATGTTATCTAACTGTAAAATGGTGTGTTAAATCTGAGCTCCCAAGTAATGTTTTGGATTTTTTGACAAATTATAAAATAGGCATATGCTAAACAAGAACAATAGTTTTTGTCTACTCCAATGTCAAAACCATCCATTAAAATACCTTATGCCCTTCATATCGTTTCCTTTTGTTCATCCTGTATGGTCGCTGGGTAGAAAATAACACCATATAGTTGCCATTGGTTTGAGCAGCAAAGACGGGTTCTTTGGGATGAACAGCCAGGCATGGGATGGTATATCTTTCCTATCGGAAAGGATGGAATTTTAAAATTCTATTACATTTTTTGTGGGTCCATAATAAAATTGAACAGTTTTAGCAGCTAAAGAAATACAACAATTTCTATTTTTTTCAGACTCTTCGTAATTTAGTCAATATTAGAGAAATGAATCTTTGGTATGTAATTGAAATCCCTTAAAAACTCTCACTAGCATTTTCCCATACTGACAAATGAGCTTAGTCTAGGCTGAAAAATTACATATGAAAATATATTTTGGCATTACATTTATCGTATCTTAAGTAATGAACTGATCCAAATTCAAAAATGTACCTTTCAGCTGTGCAAATCTGCACATGTTATTTTGTAATGCATTATGGAAAAATCATTTTCTGTCAGTTTCAATTACTAAATACTGCAAAGATGTAATTATCATTTCACAATGCAGACAGCAAGAATGCATCATTTACTTTCAGCAATTGCCATACTTGATATGAATAATCCATGCTAAATATCGGCCCAGGTTTTGCTGGAGTTTGAAACCTCAATGTGTTGATCTTTCCTCACCCTTCAGCTTTAAAACTCTTTCTCCTGCAAGCTGCTGAAAATGTGCATTAATAATGACACAACAAGGGCAACCAAGAACCTGGAATCTTAATAAATGGCAGGAGGAACAGTTTATCTTCTTCATCAGAATTAAAGTTTGAGGAAGAAACAGAGAGACAACCGGTAGAAAAGGTGTGAATTAAGACCAAATCAGTACAAAAAGGAACAGGGAAAAAATAGATTTTGTGGAGAAGGATACTGAAAGGAAAGGAAATAAAGAAGTTCAAGTTTTACATTTTAGAATTGTCATAAATAGCAATTTTCAATCTGCATGAATGAGACTTCACAGTTTCTTTTTGGGCAGCAAGGTTTGTCTGGCGTTGCAGGAACATTAGAAAGGTGCTAACACTTTGAGGTGCAGCCTCAACCTTCTATGACAACTGTTTAATCAACAAATAATGTGCAAATGCAGCAGTTCAACAACATTCAAAGATCTTGAGGACAATCCACCATTTTTGCAAGGCTAACAGTGCAATGACATAAACTGTAATTTGTTATGATTCATAATTCACAGGCTTGCTCTTCCCTAACACAAGTTGTGTGCCATTTATACATTAATAATAGTGAGTACATTAAATACTCTGTTATCTTGGCCAATACTTTAGGTTGTAAAGCCTTGCATTGAAATAGAAGAATTTATGGCAGAGAAAGAGGCCACTTAGCCATCTTGTCTGTGACAAATGAAAGAGCTGCTTAACCTAGTTTCAGTTTACAGACTTTGGTCTATAGACCTGCAGGTTACAGCATTTCAAGAGCATATGAAATTGTGTTAAGCAAAAAATACAATGAGGGGTTTTTGCCTTAACTACCTCTCCAGGCAGTGAGTTCCACATGTCCACTGAACTTTGGTTAAAAAAGTACTTAACTGCACCCTCCCATCCCAAACCCATCAATTCAAAAGTTTATTACTTAATCACCCCTCCTCCACCCCTCTAATTCTTCTATTAATTACTTTAAATATCTGCTTCCTGGTAAGTGACCTCTCTCTTCAGGTATCTTATGATTTGCAATAATACTTCAAATCTGATCAAAAGACTAAAAGTCAACTGGAAACATTTTACTGCAGTTCAAATAGTGGTTGCTATAATTAATTAGGCAATTAAAGCACAACAGCTTAATTGCATTGTTACATCCGACTCCACAGAACCTCTGCAGTGTGACTTCACAGAAAATGTATGACATGGATGATCTCAATACAGAAATGAAAACGCACATCTGTTAAGCTTACATGGAATATTTGATTAGATATCTTTGCAGAAGTCTTGAAATCCCAGGCAATGATTGTACGATCTGCTGAGTCTCTGCTTACAGCATCTGTGCTGGTAAGAAATTCTTTTCCACCCGGAAGAAAAAGAATGTCAAGTGTTTGCTGTATTCCAGCACTGTATTCGTTCACCACCTAGAAAAAATAATGAATACAATTTACATGGCATATCTATTTTCCTTAACCCCAAAAAGAACATTCTGGTAAAATATTACTTTTCTTTCTAGTGATCAAAAAACTACTGATTGTAGAATGGCATGCTTTCCAAAACTGAGGATAGCTTTTCTTTCAATTTATTCATGAGATGTAGGCATTATTGGCAAAAAGCCTTTGAAAAGATGAAGTCAATGCAGCTTCTTAAAGTACAACAGTTGATGTGGTAAAGGTGCTCCCACAATGTCGTAAGGGTTGGAGTTCCAGGTCTTTGGCCCAGCAACAAGGAAGGAATTCAAATATATTTTTGACAAGGTCATGTGCTAACTAAACGTGACATTGGAGTTCCCATGTGTCGGTTGCCCTTATCCTTGATGGATAATCAAGGATGGTTGATATCATAGAAGCATGAATTTTAAAGATTGTAAGTTACAAAGTTAAATTGTAAAATCAGCCTGCAATGTTAGACAGTTTTGCATTTAATTCAATAAACACAGTTCTGCTTATTGGTTAACAGTAACACAGTTTCTTTGGTCTTTAATACTATATTGAAACAATTCGAGTGCAATGAAATCAAAATTCTGAGCCCCTTCATGTTGCATTTCACAACTCATGTTGAGTATCTTCAGTATTCAGTCCAGAATAAGGAGAATGTCACCAAAACTTCCAACTAGGTTCCAGTGGCAGTACCAACAGCCAAAAAACAGCAGAGATGGAATGCAAACTTTTAATCCTGATTTTTTTTTTAATTAATGGGCTGCACGTTGGCACAGTGGTTAGCACTGCTGCCTCACAGTGCCAGAGACCCGGGTTCAATTCCCGCCTCAGTTGACTATCTGTGTGGATTTTGCACATTCTCCCCGTGTCTGCGTGGGTTTCTTCCGGGTGCTCCGGTTTCCTCCCACAATCCAAAAATGTGCAAGTTCGGTGAATTAGCCATGCTAAATTGGCCGTAGTGTTAGATGTTAGGGAGTGGGTCTGGGTGGGTTGCTCTTCAGAGGGTCAGTGTGGACTTGTTGGGCCGAAGGGCCTGTTTCCACACTGTAGGTAATCTAATCCAATGGCTCTTTGGTTATTCATGATTAGCTGCTGGTTAATAGTGAGAGAATTAAAACAAATGCTGATGATTGTATCATTATAAACAAGGAAAATGTATGCATCTTCCTGACCTTTTTCCTTTTGGGTGTCTTGAGGAAAGCTGCTCAGGTAGAACTTTGTTTATCCTTGGCCCAATTGCTTAAGTCACAAAGTTAACTCTGTGGAGAAGAACCGTACATGGGAAAACCTGCGGTCAAGTTGAAGCTAACCAGTGCAGTTCAGGGAAGTCTGTTTTGAAATTGTCAGCTAATAGACAAGGTTCAGTCATTAATGACTAAGAGCATTGGAAGTTGTTTAGTTATGGAGCTGGAAAAAGCACAGTAAGTCAAGCAGCATCAGAGGAGCAGGAGAGTCAACATTTCAGATAGGAACCCTTCATCAAGACCTGCTCCACCCTATATTGACTGACTTTCCAGTATTTGCAGTCCCCAATAACTTCAAGTTATTCAGTTATGGCTTGTTGTTTTCAGATTATTACTTTTGAGCCTATCAGTTATAAGACATCAAATTTTGGACTGTGATGGGCATTCTAGATATATGACATCTTATTGATGTCCAGGTTTAGGGTGTAGGTTTGCTCTCTGAGCTGTAGGTTTGACATCCAGATGTTTCATTACCTGGCTAGGTAACATCATCAGTGGCGATCTCCAAGTGAAGCAAAGCTGTTGTCTCCTGCTTTCTATTTATATCTTTCTCCTGGATGGGGTTCCTGGGGTTTGTGGTAATGTCATTTCCTGTTCGTTTTCTGAGGGGTTGATAGATGGCATCTAGATCTATGTGCTTGTTTATGGCGTTGTGGTTGGAGTGCCAGGCCTCTAGGAATTCTCTGGCATGTCTTTGCTTAGCCTGTTCCAGGATAGATGTGTTATCCCAGTCGAAATGGTGGTTTTTTTCATCCGTGTGTAGAGCTATGAGGGAGAGGGGGTCGTGTCTTTTTGTGGCTAGCTGGTGTTCGTGTATCCTGGTGGCTAACTTTCTTCCTGTTTGTCCTACGTAGTGTTTGTGGCAGTCCTTGCATGGAATTTTATAGATGACGTTGGTTTTGTCCATGGGTTGTACTGGGTCTTTTAAGTTTGTTAGTTTTTGTTTGAGAGTGTTGGTGGGTTTGTGTGCTACTAGGATTCCGAGGGGTCTCAGTAGTCTGGCTGTCATTTCTGAAACTTCTTTGATATATGGTAAGGTGGTTAGGGTTTCTGGCTGCGTTTTGTCTGCTTGTCGACAATCTCAAGTGTAGCAAATATGATTTAAAGCCACTTTATTTTTCACCACTAATCTCAATAACAGAAGTTCATTCCTAAATGTCCTCCGCCTCCAATTACCATTCCCCATTTAATCATCCTGAGCAAATTTGCTCATTTAGGTCTGTATTAGGAGCATTGGTTCTGTGCCCAACATCAATATTTAAAGCTGGCGGAAGCTGTTCATCACATCAATCCGGATCTGAAGCCAGCTTCCAAAAGGTCAAGTGTATTTTGCTGAACTAGTGAAGCAAATTAGATATGGAATCAAATCATGAGCTTGTAATTGGAAAAAAGTCAGAAAATGTTAGTTAATTCAATTTTGTCAGCTAAAATTGTACTGTGGTAATTTCATCAAAGCCATAGTCATAGAACATATGGCATTGAAACACATCCCTTGGTTCGACTACCAGGTATTCCAAACTAACTAGTCCCATTTGCCTGCATTTGAGCCATATCCCTCTGAATCCTTCCTATTCATGTACCTGTCCAAATGTCTTTCAAATGTTATGACCATATCTGCATCTAACACTTCCTTTGGCAGTTCATTCCATAAATGGACATCTCTGTGACAAAAGTTGTCCCTCGGATCCCTTTTAAATCATTCCCCTCTCACCTTAAATCTATGCCCTCTTCTTTTGAACTCCCCTACCCTAAGGAAAACATCTTTGCTATTCAACTTATCTATATCCTTCATAGTTTTACAAACCTCTATAAGGTTTAAAACCTCATCCTCTTTCACTCCAAGAAAAACAAAGTTCGACAGCCTCTGCCTTTAACATCTTTGTAAATGCTTTCTGTATTCTCCAGAACAAGTAACACCCTTGTGATTTTTTCTGTACCCTTTCCAATTTAATTACATCCTTCCTATAGCAGGACAACCAGATTATATTGCTATGCAAAAGGAATATTAAATCACATTTCATCTTAGTTGCTATAAATTACTTTACTTCAGATCAAAAGTGTGCATTACATGGTAAAGTATTACAGTACCTTACAAGTTCTTATATCCCATGCTCTCACTGTTGAGCTGAATCCTCCACTCAAGAAGATATTTTGGTTCTCAGGATTGAAAGCTAAACAAGTGACTTGACATTCATTACGAACACTGATGATTTGTTTAGCTATATTAATAAAAATGAAACTTTATTAATTGCAAATTGAAGTGTTAAAAATCCTCTATGGTTTAATGCTCCAGATGCATCAGCTGGAAAACACAAAAGTAACATAACTGGATATTCCATTTAATGCAGAGATTTAAGTACATTTGAGGCTTCACCTCAGGTTTTACAGGTGACTGCAACATAGTACAAGACTCATTAGGGTAGATGGGAATATATCTGAGGTCATTGTAAAAGTTGATTTCAACTTTTGTATACAAAATTTCCCAATTTACCTGATCTTCAGACCCAGTTTGGTAAACAGCACCACCAGGTTTCTGAACTTCCTAAGAATTACTATTTATCATAAGTAATTAGATTCTAGCTACAGGCAAACTGTTATAAATCATCAACATATAACAGAATAAACTAAAACGCTAATCCGCTTACAAACTCACACTTACACACCAAAAAATAGGGAAAAGTAGATTATAGGTTGAAGAAAACTGGGAGGCAATTCAGTGGTTCCTCTTCCTGGTTTGTTGTGATGATCCTTAGAATTCCTGGTCAGAAGTCTGCTTTTCAGTCATGTTTTTCATTCCAGAAATTGTTTTGCAAGAGACACAACATAACTGGTTCACTTATAAAAGTGGTAGTGGTCCCTTATTGCAAATACTGGTAGTGGCCAGGAGGCCCAGGTTCAAGTCCCACATGCTCCAGAGGGGTGTAATAATATCTTTGAGTTGTTGATTAGAAAAATAGGTTAAATATAAAAAGAAAGTCTCTGACTTGTCAATGAAGAGTCACAGCTTACAACAACTGGTGAAGGAAAGATTAACTAATTTTCTTCAGGTTTAAAATTGGTTTTGATTACAAAGAAGAGAAATACAACTTCTGTGCTTGTGGAGATCAAACACTTCTATCTTGTTCCCAGTCCCAAGACGTTCAGTTCCCTGAGAATCAATCACACTGTTGTTGGCAGGCTAAAAGACTTTTGTCATCGCAAAATGGGCACTGGTCCATAAAGCAATCAATCAACTTCTTGTTGCCACCCAGTTACATCTGTACACAAAATCCCTTGGGTTCACATCACAACCCAAATGTCAATTAATGCTTGTTCAAATCACTGTATACGTGATGCTTGCCTGAGTGTCTCAGCTTACTTGCTTTTCTAAACATGCAGCGATCCTTAAACACTTATTTTAAAACAGTTCTTTCTCATTTTAGTCCATGAGTTTAAAAAGCACAAAAGTAAAAACTCACTGTTTTTACACTAAGCAAAACAATTTGGGTTTGCTGCTATTTCATATTTACTTCGTATTTAACTAATCTCAACTGGGTGGCAGCAAGAGTAGAAAAGAACAGTGTTCTCAAAGTGGAGAAGGAAACTAAAATAAAATCAGCCCAACTTCTACTCTGATAGCTCATGCTGCAAATTCCAAATGTGGATTTCAGACCGCAATAGTCAAAACACAAATGTCTCCCAATACATTCTATTGTGGCTCCCATAATAGTAATTATGTGTGAAGCTTTGTGGAATTGAATTGCTTGTGATAAATTTCTAAACTCTGTATATTATCAACTGGTGTGTTCATTGAATAACACTTAAAAATACTGTCATTTCTAAAGACATCAAGGTCTTGGCTACTGGGGAACTCAGGTGGAATTTAGCATGGATATTTAAATACAAACAATTAGTCATTATACAAATTGCTTTTAATGCCACTATATACAAACTAAAGCAGTTAATATTTTGACAGAAATTTAAAAGTTGCCCGGAAAATATATAAATTGCACAGACGAAGTACTCAATGGGATTTGAAACACAACTATGCATTCACAGTGAAATATGTGAAGGAATGTAATAAGGACCTGCAGTTCTGGAAGAAAAAAATTAAATAAATTATGTAGATTCTGTTGGGATATACTAATGAGAAATTGTTGTCACTGGATAGCCTTTTTGATATAGGAAACCAGACACACTTGGCAGCCAGCATCAATCTATGCTGAAAAAAAAGTAAGAATTATAACTGCAGTTAATCACTGTCAGATGTCCATAAAGAAAAGAAGCTCACCATGTGAAGCATGCAGTACTGGAGCTGTGTCCCAGTAAGTGGCTGCATTCATACTCAAGACAAAGGGGGGGGAAAAAGTGACACCTGGATATTTTTCCAAATCTCAGGAAGAGGATTCATCAGTGATTAGAAGGAAATAGAGTAGGAAAGGAGTTTTTACATTACCTACAGTGTGGAAACAGGCCCTTCAGCCCAACCAGTCCACACTGACCCTCTGAAGAGTAATCCATCCAGACCTATTTCCCTCTGATTAATTGACCTAATACGATGGGGCAATTTGGCATAGCCAATTCACCTAACCTGCACATATTTGGACTGTGTAAAAAAATTGCCACTCATGTCTTTTTTAAATCTTTCTTCTCTCACCTTAAAAATATGCTCCCTAGTCTTGAAAAAAAATGTGGAGTTTGTGCGTTCTTCCCTTATCTATGAGGGTTTCCGCTGGTGCTCAGTTCCTGATCGTAGTCCAAAGATGTGAAGATTGGGTGGATTAGCCATGATAAGTAAGGGGTTATGAGGATAGGGTTGAGGGTGGAGTGGGATAGGGCTGGCTCGGGATAGGATGCTCTTTGGAGGTTGAGTGTAGACTCAATGGCCTCTTTCAGCACTGTAAGGATTCTATGATGTCCCTTTACTTCTATCTTATCTCTGACTGGTTTTATATAAAATGAACTGTCGAAATGGTTGGGCCAAATGCTACAATCAGTAGTGAGCAAGATTTTCACTTACACAGTGAAGGATTACATCACATTTGCAACGACCATACGAGACTTACAATGCAGTATCCATGCGCTAGCCTATTCAACAATGTTGAACAATGTCACAGTCTGCACTCCAGCACCATTTCATGATATTCAGAATCTGCCACCATTGTAACAAGAAATGTTCATTAAATTTATGAACTTAGCAACTCACACAGTTGGGTTCAATTTGAATACCATTACCTAAGCCCAAAAAAGATAGTGCTGCCATGGGATCCTCTGTAGGTCCAGCTCTTACAAATATCTCTGTGGGATACTATGAGAGACATGTCTTTGATGGAATGACACCAAGCCTCTTACACCTTACATATTTCAGATATGCAAATGGGATGTTTGCTAAAATGAATCTATGGCTGGATATAATGATGACCTTACATGTTTTAAGATTCTCCACCCTGCACTCAAATTTACTTTACAAATGCAACAATCAAATTAGCTTCCTTTCCTTAATAGTCCAGCTGAGAAATCAGAAGGGTGGTTTTCTACTGCAATTTGCTAAAAACATACCTTCATTAGTCAGTGCACACATTGGGGACTCCAGTAGTTCCATATTATAAGACCGACCTTGTAACTAGGGTCCCAGCTTTGTTTTCAAAGAGCAAGCATAATTGTGAAAAATGACACATCAAACCCATCTTGTGGGATACCGACTACCCTGATCACATCATTTATCGCTGTGCAAACTCATGAATCGCTGCAAAGCAGTTACTTTTGTTCTTGAAAAGTGTCCAGCCAACTTCACATTACCCTCAAAGGCAAGGTATCTTAAAGTTTTGAGCAATAGGGGAAACCAGCTGCTTTGTCTGATGGTGTAATAACTAACAAGCCAAAAAATGTCAAGCCAAAAAGATGGCCTGCTAAAATGATAATATGGTTTATGAATTTTAATGCCAGTGCAATGCCATATGTGTAGGCCATACATCAAAGTGGATCCTCTCAAATAGCATGCTCCTTCAGTTGTTCATAACAAGCAAGATATTGACTGTACCAAACCAAACTTGGTCTTGTAATTTTTGCAACATAGTATTCAACATTAGGTGCAAATCCATAAAGGACAATATTTTCTGAATAATCCAGAGGATGCAAAGTAGTATGCTGACAACCAATTTAGGATTGTCAATTGGGCACATTGGGTGACGCAGATATGTGTGTGCTGGAAGCTACATACACAAGGTTCTGTTCTTTGCAGACACAACAAACACGTACACACACTGTATGTAATTGAACGCAACAAAATAAGTCACAGCTGTTCCCTGGTTTAAATCTCAGGGCAGTGTTTTGACCAATCAAGATAACTGGTTTAAAATTTAAACAAAGCTTAGCAGTTAACTATCAGTCATTCTCTAAGGCTATGCCTCTACCAATCAGAATAAACTTTGCAACCATCAGCAGCCTCCTCTGATTCAGTATAATTATTCATTTGTCTCTTAAGGTAATATCCTCGTGAATTCTCCTGTTGATTGCAAGATGAAAAGTTTTGTCAAAATGTGTCTTTCTCTCAACAAGGCTCATGTTCAGCACTACCAAATGACTAGGATTGTTGTAGTCCATGTTGGGACTAACAACATAAGCAAAGCTACGGTGGAGGATGTGTTTGGGGATTATCAAGCACTAGGAAGGAAATTGAAGTACAAGTCCTCAAGGGTCATAATCTCCGGATTACTGCCCGAGCCACGTGCCAATTGGCAGAGGGATAAGAAAGTTAGGGAAGTAAACACGTGGCCAAGGGATTGGTGTGGGCAAGAGGAATTCCGTTTCATGGGGCATTGTCATCAGTTTTGGAACTGGGGGGATCTGTACCGTTGGAACAGTCTCCACCTGAACTGATCTGGAACCAGTGTTCTAGTGAAAAGGATAAATAGGGTGGTCATTGGTATGAATAGTAATAATATAGAATGTAACATAAACCAATGCAGCAACTGTCTACCAAATGAAAGTATTTCTTCCACTGATGGTTAAAAACAACTACTCTGACACTCCCAGTCTAATTTTCTTTTGTATACAAGCCTAGAAAGCAAGGATTGACTACTACTATTCAGTCATGGAGGCAACACAGCCGTCCTGATCCTGTCCCCTCATCTGGATAAGAACACTTTCTAGTTGGCAAGAATTATTGTACAGGAATCAGCATAGGTAGACGTGACTTCCAACTTGCATTGTTTAATTGTGCTGGGACTTTTTATTTTCAGATTAGAAGAGAACCAAACTACATTTTTTTGAAATACAGAAATTAAACATGGCATGAAAACTCCCAAACACTCTGCTGAACAAAAGGATTTGTGGAAGGTCTCACTCTAAAATTCAGGGAACTTGCAACATAGGATCTTGAGTTTATCCTAATATAAGCAATTCCAATTTAGCCAGCAAGTGAATCAGGAAACACCAAGTTTGATTCTACCCTCCTCAGGAACAGTTAGCTGTTGTGACAGAAATTAATTAGATATAATGAGAAACAGAACATTATTTTTAATGGCTTTCTTGATTTTAATTTGCCACAAAGCAGCAAAATAAATTTCTATTTGAATGACACTTATCTCCATGCCATATAGTTTAGCGATGATCATGGCATCCAAATAAGATCACGTACGGTACTTAATCAAGACTTTTCCACACTTCAGTCCTTCTTGTAATTTCTGTTTTAAGTACTATCATCATTGGCTTAAACTCACTGCCAGATGCTGCTCCTTAAAATAACCACACTTCGACAAGAATGAGCCTGACTAATGATCTCAAGTCAAGTTGTGGTAAAATAAATGAGAATCAATAAAGGTAATGAAAAGGCATTTTACAAGTCAGCTGTGCAACTGGCCCATACCTTCAAACTATAATGTATTTTCTTATCAATAAAAAAATGCCATAAACTCATAATGAGCTAACAAAAATACATTTCTTTCAAAAGGATGCAGTGTAGAGTGTAGATAAAGTCTGCATATTAAAATAACCAAAATTAAAATGAAATATTGTACATTATATTAACAAAATGCAATGCATTACACTGTAAAGTTAACCCCATGATTTAAGAATGGAGGATGAAGGAGAATAGAGACCCCTAGACCTGTTAGTTTGTCATCAGTGATCAGGGGAATGATAGAAACTATTACAAAAGATGTGACAACTGAATACTTAGAAAATAATGGCAAAATTGAGCAAGTTGCAAGGGACAAACCAGCTGAAGGTTTCTCAGAATGCTACCTGTGGCACAGTGTGATGAAGGTTCATAATATATTATTTTTTGGAAACTTGGGTTCTTAAGTCGAGGTAAATTCGTTTTTGATTTTTAGTTCTGTGAATGTGATTTTTTAAAAAAGGAATCAGAAATGTTTTTGTAAACATTGAGTCAAAACAGTATTTCCAAGAAATCATGCAAGTTATGTGAAGTAACTACACAAACTACCTGGTGAGACAACTGCTGAGTTTGCCACGGTGAACCTTTACGATCCAGAGAAAGAGTGGCCAGAAGAAGATTCCCATCAGAAGAAAATGTCCCTACCAGATGTGTAGCTCAGCATTCTCAATGCAGTCTAAGAAATTCATTCAGAGAAGTTGGTAAGCTAGCCTGTGTCTGTATGTCCCAAGAAAGGAGAGAATGACATCTGGTACATGTACAGAAAATAATTGATAACTCGTCCATTAAGGTTGCATGTTTGTAGAAGACACCACTGGAAGAAAAAGAATAGAATCTTTGTTTTTGCTGTTTACAAGATGATCTTTCCAAACTGACTAATATATAGCTTTTTTAAAAAAAGACATTTTGTATTATAAACTTATGCTCTTTTCTTTGGTGTTAAAGCTGGGCACCTCTGTGTTGAAGCCTTCAATATGTTAATAGGAAATGACTGTGTAGATAAAGATAAACTATTTCCACTGGCTGGGTCCTCTGAAACCATGAATAATCAGAGAATTAGAGCTAGATTGTTCAGTGAGATGTTAGGAAGTACCTTTACATACAAAGGGTGTTAGATGTATTCCACAACTCTCTTCCACAAATGGCAATAGATGCTGGATCAATTGTTAATTTTAAATCAGTGAGATAAATTTTTATTAAGCAGAGGTATTACGAAATATGTGTCAAGGTATATGGAGTTAAGCTACAGGTCAGCTATGATCCCATTGAATGGTGGGACAGGGTGGAGAGGCTGAATGGCCTCTACTCTTGTTTCTATGGTCTTCAGTATACTGGCAACTTCACGTAAATACGTTCAGTGGCTGACCTCCATAATAAACAAACTGCAAAAGTACTGTCTTGTCCAATATTACCATCAGCTGGGACCATCACAATAAATCAAAGGAGAACGAAAGGGTGTATTTTGGGAGGTCTAGTGAGGGAAGGATTATTACAACAAATAGAAGGTTCCTAGGGAATACTGAGGAACACAGGAACCTTCATGTACAAGCTCACAGAATTACAGTGCGCAAACAGGCCTTTTGGCCCATCGAGTACACACCAACTCTCTGAAAAGCACCCGACCCAGACTCAACCTCCCACCCTATCCCTGTAACCCTGCATTTCCCATGGTTAATCCATCTGGCCTATACGTCCCTGGACACTGTAGGCAATTTAGCATGGCCAGTCCAACTAACCTTTGGACTTTGGACGTAGATCCCTGAAGATGTCAGCACAGGTAAACAAGGTAGTGAAGAAGGCATATCAGATTCTTGTTGCGCAGCCTGCAACATATTATCAATAAGGATGAGCATTTCACCAAGACCTTCCCTATGTCTCCACTTCTCACCTTAAAACAACTACTGAACCTTAAACAGATGATCATTCACAGCAAATTGCCCAGCCTTCAAGACAAGATTGACCACAACACCATACAACCCTGTCACGTCAGCCACTGCAAGACGTGTCAGTGTGTCCACACAGATACCACCATTATCCGTGGGGACACCACCCGCTGTGTGTGCAGCACGTATTCATGTGACTCGCCCAATATTGTCTATCTCATAGGCTGTAGGTAAGGATGACCTGAGGCAAGGTTGCTGTTTCTACCATCCTTTCCCTTCAGATTCCCATTACCTGCTCTGGGTGAAGAGAAACTTTTCCTCTTATCTCCACTAAACTTCCTGACCCTTGCCTTAAATCTATGTTACCTTGTCATTGATCACTCCTCCAAGGAGGCAAGTTTCTTCCCATCTAAAATGTCTATGCACCTCATAATCTTATATACCTCAATCAAGTTCCCATTCAGTCTTCTCTGCTCCAAGGAAAACAATCCCAATCTATCCAATCTCTCTTTAAAACTCTCCAGCCCAGGCTGCATCTTGGTAAATCTGTACCTTCTCCAGTATAATCATATCCCTCCTTCAATGTGGATTCTAGAACTGCACACAATACTCTAGCTGTGGCCTAACCAACATCTTATACAGTTCCAGCATCTTCTCCCTGCACTTTTAAACTCCTAATAAAGGCTAATAAAGGCAAGTATTCCACAAGCCTTCTTAATTACTTTATCTATCTGTCCTGCAACCCTGGTCATGTACACCAAGGTCCCTCTGATTCCTCAGTGCTTCCCAGGATGCTCATGTTTATCATGCAGTTCCTCGCCTTGCGTATCCCACCCAAGTGCATCATCTCAAACTTATCCGGATTGAGTTCCATTTGCCACCAATAAGCCCATCTGATCAGGCTGTTTATATCGTCCTGTAATCTAAGGCTATTCTCCTCCGCACCAATCTGCATATCATCCTCAAAGTTACTAATTAACCCTGCTACATTCAAGTCTAAATCATTTATATATATAGTCTGTTCTGATATAACGCGATAGTTTCGTTTCCGTCCAATCCAACGTTCTAAGAAAATCACGTAATGGCTGCACCATTTAAACCAATGGGACTAGAATCACGTTTTAGCCAATACAGGCAAGGAAAGTTCATGTTCAACAAATAATGGCCTAAATTCTTCAATTGCATCATAGCCAATTCGTGTTGAAGAAATGTGCATTATAGCAGAACCAACTGTACCATAAACTGCAAGAGCCCAACATTACTACCAGTGGAACTCCACTGGAGACAGGCTTCCAGTTAAAAAAAACACCCCTCAACAATTACCCTCTGTTTCCCACAACTCAGTCAGTTCTGTATCCAACTTGCCAAAATTTCCTGGATCACTCCTTTACCTTCCCAAGTACCCAAAAAAACTTGTGTAAAGCTGCCCATAATAAAGAGACCTGATAAGAATAAAGTTAAAAATCACACAACACCAGGTATAGTCCAACAGGTTTATTTGGTAGCACTAGCTTTCGGAGCGCTGCTCCGTCATTCACCTGATAAAGGAGCAGCGCTTGGAAAGCTAGTGCTTTCAAATAAACCTGTTGGACTATAACCTGGCGTTGTGTGATGTTTAACTTTGTACATCCCAATCCAACACCCACATCTCCAAATCATGATAAGAATAAAAATCTTTAATTACTAAACTCTTGGGTCTTCGGGTAAATGAAAGCTCATACCATCATTACATGTAAACTACATAAAGACTACATCTCCATTGTATATGATAGCAGAAACAGCCCTGTGAATTGGAGAAGGAAATCTAAGGAGAGAGATCTTTACAAGAAATTACTCAATTGATCCTTTCACACCAAAACCAAGAAAATATCCAGTGATTAAACCTGTGGGCAGATATGGTTTTCAACCATAATTACATTTTTAGTATTTCACAGCTAAAGCATGCAAAGCTTAAGACACAACCATGAAAACCAGAAATTTCAAACTTGAAAGAACAATAGAATTGGATAGAAAAACATGTACGGATGGATTTATACCACATCCTTCACTATCTTAATTTTTTTCACGTAGGGGGTTACATCTAAGATTAACATCTGAAAATTAAAACAAAAATCATAACAGCACTATACCTGTTTCAATATCTGTCAGATGAATCATAGAATCAAATCCACCACTGAGGACATTTCTTCCACAGAAAGACCACTGAGCATCACGAACTGCCTCAGAATGGCACAGGTAAGTCATCAGGCATCTTCCTGTTTCAACTGCATCCCATATCTATTGGAAGGTCAAACAATAGAAATGTAGTTTTAAAATTGAATTTGCATTCACTTAGTCAACTTCAAACCTACTACTTCATGAAATGAAAAAAGAAATGAAACAAAACAGACCACACTAGGCACCAGAATTGACAGAAGCAAATGCAAATCCTGTCAACTCTTAGAAATCTGTCTTATTTATATCTAGGGACATAAATCTATGAATATGTTTTGTGTCAAAATTAGGAGAGTTATTCTACACACTCATCAAACAACAACCTGACATAGTCACAATCACAGAATCATACCTTACACCGATGTCGCAGATACCGGCATCATCCCTGACTATGTGGTGTCCCACTGGCAGGACATATCCATAGAATAGTAGCATACACTCAAGAGAGAGTTGCCTTTGGAGTCTTCCACAATAACTATAGACTCTACAAACTCACAGCATTAAGTCAAACATGGCAAACAAATCTCCTTCTAATTACTACTGAACAAACCTCCTTGTCCTCAAGCTGATGAATATTGTTAAATGTCACTTGAAATAAAAACTAAGGGTGGCAAGGGTCCAGAATACTCTGGGTGGGAGACTTCAACATCATTATCAACAGTGGCTCAGTTGCACCATTACTGAACAGGCTGGCTGACCTCGAAAGAACATAACTGCAAGACTGGATCGATGGCAGGTGTGAAATACAATGAGAGAAATAAACCCCACTTGCCAGTATCTTCATCAATATTTCACAGATGTAACTGCCCAAAATAGAATGGGTAGATACTGCTATTGGAAATAAAGTTTTCTTCATAATAATGTAACTCTCCATCATCTTGTTTGGCACTAGCTGCATAGTGAATGGGGTAGAGATCCTACAGATCTGACAACTCAGACTGGGTATCCATGAGGCACTGTGGACAAGGAGCAGCAGCAGAGTTGGATTCACCTACAATCTCTAACTTCATGGCTTGACATATGGCCACTTTACCATTACCATCAAGTCAGGAGTTCAACTCAGGCTCAATGAAGAGTGTCAGAGGGCATGCCAGCCGCAGTAGTACCGGGCACAACTAAAGATGGGGCATCATTTAGTGAAGCACACAGGGTTCTTGCATGATGAACTGTGGAAGCAGCTTGTGACAGATGGAGCTAAGCCCTCCCACAAACAGCAGAATAGATCAGAGTTCTGCAGTCCTGCCACATCCAATCTTAAATAGTGATGGATGATTATACAAAAGGAGAAGAAATCCACCTGTATTCCTGTTCTTAATGATGTGTAAGTCCAGCATGTCAATGCACAAGGTAAGGCTGAAGCATTTGCAACCATCTTCATCTACAAGTGCCGAAGGATGATTTACTTCAGCTTCTTGCTAAGGTTCCCAGCTTCACACATGGCAGTTTTCAATCACTCAATTCACATGGTATAATGAAGGCACTAGATACTACAAACATTATGGGCCTTGACAACATTCTGGCAATGGTACTGAACACCTGTGCTCTAGAACTAGCTATGTCACTAGCCAAGCTGTTCAATACAACTACAATACTGCCAAACGTCCAACAATGTGGACAATTATCTCAGCATACCCTCTCCACAAAGAGAAGTCAAATCCAATCCAACCAATTACTATCATATCAGTGTATTTATGATTATCAGCAAAATGATGGGTAAGGGTCATTGACAGAAATATGAAGCAACAGCTCCTTAGCAGTAACCTGCCCACTGACACTCAAATTGCATTACTGACCTTATTACCCCCTGACCTTATTACAGCCTTGGTTCAAACTAGATCAAACGAGTGTAACTCCAGAGGTGAAATGAAAATTCCTGTCTTCCATGTCATGCAGGAGTTCAGAGTATAGCATCACAGAACCCTAACAAGACTGGAGTCAATGGCAATCAGGGAAAACCTCTCCACTGGCTGGAGTCATACCTAGTAAAAAGGAAATGGTTTCATTTGCTGGGATTCAATCACCAACAGTTGCAATTTGTCATTGCGGAACCTCCCGAGGGTAGAATCCCAGGGGATGCTAGTTATTGAGGAGAGGTGATGCCTTGAAGGATTTATACTAGGCTATTAATCTGGAGATTCAAAATGTTCTGGTGACCTGGGTTCAAATCCCATTGCAGCAGATGGTGGAATTTGAATTCAACAAAAAGAAGTCTGAAATTAAGAGTCTAATGACCACCCTGAATTCTATTGTCGACCCCATCAGGTTCACTAATGTCTTTTGCAAATCCCAACCTGGTCTAGCCTACATATGACTTTAGATCCACTGCCATGTGGTTGATTCTTAGAAAGGCAATAAATGCTGGCCTAGGCAGCAAAACCCTCATCCCATGAATAAAAAAAAGGAACTGTATACCATTTGTAAAGTGCAATCAGCAATTCACCCAAGCTCATTTAAGCATACAAATTAGGAGCAGAAGTGGCTCATTCACATCTTCAAGCTCCATAAGGTGACAGCTGACCTTTTTATGTTCCAATTTCCACATTCCCATTCACTCTGGATAACCTTTTGATTCCCTTGCTTAAGAAGTATCTGGCAATCTCATCATTAAAAATGTTCAGTGGCCAATATTTGGGTGGCACGGTAGCACAGTGGTTAGCACTGCTGCCTCACAGCGCCAGAGACCTGGGTTCAATTCCCGCCTCAGGCGACTGACTGTGTGGAGTTTGCACGTTCTCCCTGTGTCTGCGTGGGTTTCCTCTGGGTGCTCCGGTTTCCTCCCACAGTCCAAAGATGTGCAGGTAAGGTGAATTGGCCATGCTAAATTGCCCGTAGTGTTAGGTAAGGGTTAAATGTAGGAGTTTGGGTGGGTTGCACTTCGGCGGGTCGGTGTGGACTTGTTGGGCCGAAGGGCCTGTTTCCACACTGTAATGTAACCTAATCTAATGTAACCTAACCTAATCTAATATATACCGTATTGAGGCAGAGTTCCAAAGTCACACAATACTCAGACAGAAATCTCCATCACCTGTCTTAAAAAGGTAGCCCTAATTTTAGTTCGAAATCTGTCTCAAAATGGAACATCCTTTCCACATTCACCTTGTCAAAAAAATTCAGGATCTTACAATCATCGACTCACTTCCTGCTTTTTGAAATAAGCACAGCCTGTCCAATTATTCTTCACTGGATAACCAGGCACAATGGATGAGAATGTCACTGGATGAGAAATCCAAAAGCCCAAACTCTTGTTCTGGGGATGTAGGATTGAATTCCACTAGGACAGATTGAGAAATATGAATTCAATAAACATCTGCAGTTAATTGCAAGCCTTATTGACTCCAGTTGACTGTTGTAAAAATCCAATTGGTTCATTAATGTCCTTTAGAGAAGGGATTCCACTATCCTTACCCACTCTGGCCTACTCATGACTCCAATGTGGTTGGCTCATAACTGCTCTCCGGGCAGTTAGAAATAGGTGAATAAATGTTGGTATAGCTGACAATGCCCGTATCCCATGAACAAATAAAAAGAAAACCTGCACAAAGTATAAATCAAGTAAATGACCTCTGAAATGCCTCCAACATACTTACATTCCTTCTTAAATAAGACCAAACTGCACACAGTATTAGAGATGTGATCTTACCAATGCCGTGTATAACTGAAGTTCAATTCTTCTCATAACAATGGATAACATTCCATTAGACTTTTTAATTACTTATTGTACCTGCATACTATTTTTTTCTTTCTTATACATGAGCTAATCTAGGTCTCTGCATCTCAGAACTCTGCAATAATTCTCCATTTAATTAATGCTCTGCTTTTTTATTCTTCCTGTCAAAGTACAACTTGATATTTTTCCACATGATACTCCATCTGCCAGATTTTTGCCCACTCACTTAACATTGGTCTGCATCCTTGTTATGTAATCTTCACAACATGCGTTTCGACCTACCATTGTGTCATCTGCAAATTTAGCCAGGATGCCTCTGATCCCATAGTCTAATTCATGATTATAAATCGTAAAACATTGAGGGACCAGCATTGATTCCTATGGGTCACCACATGCCATATCCTACAAATCTGAAAAAGACCCCATTAATGCAAACTCTGTTTTCTGCTAGCCAGCTAATATTCTCTGAAACAAGTATATTATCCCAAACATAACAAGCTCCTAATTAGAGTAATAACCTTTCATATGTAGTCTTGATGTAAGTTTGCTCGATGAGCTGGAAGATTCATTTTCAGACGTTTTGTCACCATACTAGGTAACATTATCAGTGAGCCTCCAGTGAAGCACTGGTGGCATGGCCTGCTTTCTATTTATGTGTTTAGGTTTCCTTGGGTTGGTGATGTCATTTCCTGTTCTTTTTCTCAGGGGTGGTAAGTGGGATCCAAGTTAATGTGTTGTTGATAGAGTTCTGGTTGAAGTGCCATGCTTCTTGGAATTCTCGTGCGTATTTCTGTTTGACTTGTCCTAGGGTTGATGTGTTGTCCCAGTCGAAGTTTGTGTCCTTCCTCATCTGTATGTAAAGATACTAGTGAGAGGGGGTCATGTTGTTTTGTGGCAAGTTGATGTTCATGTATCCTGGTGGCTAGTTTTCTGCCTGTTTGTCCAATGTAGTGTTTGTTACAGCTCTTGCAATGTATTTTGTAAATGACATTAGTTTGCTTGTTGTCTGTATACATTATCTGGGCATACTATAGGTGGTTGAGACTGGATGGGATGGTCTTTGGAGGGTTGGTACAGATTCGATGGACTGAACAGGCTCTTTCTGGAATGTAGAGATTCTACGCAAACCTGCTTAAATAGCCTCATCTTCTCTGAATAGGGACATAATTTTCTCAGTAATCAGTCCATGGTAAGGACATGGGCAATATTGAAGTATTTAGAGAAATGTAAAAGAAAGTTCATGGAAAGTGTTTCACTTGTTAAGGCAGTTATAACACAGAATTTGAGAAGTCTTTGCCATGCACAGCATATAAGTTGGAATTTCAATGACACATTAAGATCTATAGAACAAAGCGCATCCTCAATATAATGTGGTAACTGTGAGCACTCAAGCTCAATGCTATGCTGTAACTATGAGCTGGATACGAACCATTTTCATTGAAACATAACACTGAAACTTTACCTGTTTCTCTATCCATAGATGCTGCCAAGCCTGCTGATTTTCTCCAACACTGTTAACATTTTAGTTGTATTTTTTGCCCAAATTGTAAAATCAACAGTAAACTGTGGTCAAGCCCCAAACCTTGCACATTAAATGTGACCAAGACAAATCCCATAGATTTGCTAGCAATCAAACCCGATGTCAGTAATGACTAAGAGTCACAAAGTTGCACTGACACTTAGATGCTCCTTCAGATGTATTTCACTCTTGTAGCAGATTTTTAATTCCCACTAATGTCACTCTAACTTGGAATGCCTGACCATCTTTCACCTCCCAAGATTCACTCTTGTTTTCCAAATGGTATTCCCACACAAACTGTACGCGTAACTTGAGGATCCTTCTCATCTCCTTCTGGTCTCTGCATACATCAGTATTTACTGTGGAAAAGAATATGGAAGATATAGACTGTAGGGAAATAGATTCATGTCTCACAAACTTGACTGAGTTTTTTGAAGAAGTAACAAAGAAGATTGATGACAGCAGAGCATAGATGTGACCTATATGGACATTAGTAAAACATTCGACAAGGTTCCCCATGGGAGACTGATTAGCAAGGTTAGATCTCATGGAATGCAGGGAGAACTAGGCATTTGGATACAGGACTTGCTCAAAGGTAGAAGACAGAGGGTGGTGGTGGAGGTTGTTTTTCAGACTGGAAGTCTGTCACCAGTGGAGTGCCACAAGGATCGGTGCTGGGTCCTCTACTTTTTGTCATTTACAGAAATGATTTGGATGCGAGCATAAGAGGTACAGTTAGTAAGTTTGCAGATGACACCAAAATTGGAGGTGTAGTGGACAGCGAAGAAAGTTACTCAGATTACAAAAAGGATCTGGACCAGATGGGTCAATGGGCAGAGAAGTGGCAGATGGAGTTTAATTCAGATAAATGCAAGATGCTGCATTTTGGGAAAGCAAATCTTAGCAGGACTTATACACTTAATGATAAGGTCCTAGGGAGTGTTGCTGAACAAAGAGACCTTGAAGTGCAGGTTCATTGCTCCTTGAAAGTGGAGTCGCAGGAAGATAGTATAGTGAAGAAGGCGTTTGGTATGCTTTCCTTTATTGGTCAGAGTATTGAGTATAGGAGTTGTGAGGTCATGTTGCGGCTGTACAGGACATTCGTCAGGCCACTATTGGAACATTGTGTACAATTCTGGTCTCCTTCCAGAAAGATGTTGTGAAACTTGAAAAGGTTCAGAAAAGATTTCCAAGGATGTTGCCAGGATTGGAGGATCTGAGCTACAGGGAGAGGCTGAATAGCCTGGGACTGTTTTCCCTGGAGCGTCGGAGGCTGAGGGGTGACCTTATGGAGATTTACAAAATTCTGAGGGGCATGGATAGGATAAATAGACAAAATCTTTTCCCTAGGGTCGGGGAGTCCAGAACTAGAGGGCATGGGTTTAGGGTGAGAGGAAAAAGATATAAAAGAGACCTAAGGGGCAACATTTTCACGTAGAGGGTGGTACATGTATGGAATGAGCTGCCAGAGGATGTGGTGGAGGCTAGTACAATTGCAACCTTTAAGAGGCATTTGGATGGGTATATGAATAGGAAGGGTTTGGAGGGATATGGGCCGGGTGCTGGTAGGTGGGACTAGATTGGGTTGGGATATCTGGTCCGCATGGATGGGTTGGACTGAAGGGTCTGTTTTCATGCTGTACATCTCTATGACATGGAGCTGGCTACAGCACTAACTCACTCTCTCGAACCACTTCCTCAGTTAGTATGGCACTGTTATCTCTTGGTGGTCTCAATTCACTCTCAGGCATTTTTATCTTTCCTCCTGGGCCCTGTAATCTTTGATTGTTCCTGAGGGTGGAACTTTCCCAACATTAGAACAAAGTTGGGAGAATAAGGCGAGATTTAAAAAATGAGAACCTTGATACTGAGAAAACAAAAGTATGATTTTTCCCTTAGGTTTTCAATAGTTAGGTAGGAATCTCACTAGTAAGTGGTGAGAGTTGACTTTGCATGCATTAGCATCTCATTATTAGCTAATCTTGCCTCATTTTATGCCAGTTGTTATTTTCCCAGGTAGTGGTGAGAAACTAAGCGGAGCCAATTCTCATTGTGAAAGTTACTTTGTGACTGCAGCTTGCTGGTATTTTCTTCAGACATTCTTTAGGGCCTGCCTTCCCCATCATCTCTGGGCGCCTTCCCCATCATCTCTGGGCATACTCCAAGGGCAGGAACTACCTACACTCCTTGTACATGGAATCTGTCATCAGCAAATCACCAGTCTCAACACATCACCATGGCACATGTTGGACGCACTTATAATCCAGTTCAGCACTTCACAACTACAATTTGAAGCAAAGCAACACCTTACAATATGATTTTGCTTTGTGCACAGCGACAGCCGAAACGTCGATTCTCTTGCTCCTTTGATGCTGCCTGACCTGCTGCGCTTTTCCAGCAACACATTTTTAAGCTCCTTATGTATGTGATCTGCCTGTATTGCTCATAAGATAAAGCTTTTCACTGTGCCTCGGTACACTTGACAATAAATTCAATTCAATTCAATTCAGGTTGTATCACAGGTCTCTTGGCTTACTTTTGAGAAAGTTTATAGCCTTAAATGTTGTCCTTAAACATTTAGACTAAAATGTAATTTTAAATTATAGAACACATTTGCGGCATACTAGAAAATGGTATGGCAGGGAAAATAAGATAAATAAGAACATTTGCCTTAACATCAGCAAATCTGTATAAACAAGACACCGAGTGATAACATTCACGGCTGTTCCTTTGTGAAATTAATAAACAATGTTTAATTCTGATCTCGGAACGAAATCAGTATCAAATTAACTTCTCTCCCGAATTATTGTCCTTCGTTATTATTTGTCTAGTTCGAACATGCAGTGCTTTCATTAACTTTTGTGTTTGTGACAGCAATGCCTTTGTAAACCTGTGTATAAAAATAGTTTGTTTTTGATAGTAGGACAGAGTAGCTGGCCAGGGCTCTTGAAAGAAGAGTGATTTCTCTCTCCTAGATTATTAGAATCCAGTTAGCCTGACTTATAAGTGTCAGTGCTATGTTGTAACAGTAATGTTATTAATGATGGGGATAATTGAAATTAAACTAAACTGTCTGTAAGAATTCTTTTAATTCCAGACTTCCAAAGAGTACAATCTCGGTACGAACCGAGAGAGGCTTACAGGTCTGACTTCACAAGGGATTCTCTGGGCCATCTCATATCTGTACGTTAACAATTTGGTGCTGCGAGCAGGGTTCCAACAAGGGCAACGCTTGAGTGAAACTGGAAAAGAGGAGCTTCACCTACAGGTCAGACCCAAGACTAATGTGCCCACAAGGTAAGATTATACCTTGATTACTCTCAGTCTGTATCGTGTGTGGCTTCCCCCATTTCACTCTCATAGTACCCTGACGGAACCCTTTATGAGATTGTTTAAATAGGTACTAAAAACAGAAACTGTCAGGGTTTTAGAATGGCAAGAATGTTTTGCAGAAATAATTAGTCTTGTTGTTCATAGTCGCGTTGGTATCTTCTAAAATGTTCGTGGGTGTGTGGGAGAGAGAGAGTGAGAGAGTGCGAGCGGGACAGACAGACAGAAACTCAGCGCTGATTCCCTGCAGCTTGCAGAACATTTAACCCTTTGAGATTTGGTTCGGATGAACATTTGTTTGTTGGTGAGTGAATGTTTGTGTTTTGTGTCTGTTTTGCGATTTATGGGGTTGGAGCCCCTGTGTTTTGTGGGGTTGGAGCCCCTGTATATCAGTAGCTTTATGGAGATTTAAAGTAGGTGGGGTAAATATGGATGCAACTCTAGATAAGATGGAAGCTAAATGATAAAATAATAAGTCTGTATCCTAATTATGAGAAACAACTAAGGAGAATATCGGCTGCAGCTGCTCACCAGAATAAGGATTGGCCTCTAGGAGGCACACATGACTTAAATTAGATTAGATTAGATTACTTTACAGTGTGGAAACAGGCCCTTCGGCCCAACAAGTCCACACCGACCCGCCGAAGCGCAACCCACCCATACCCCTACATTTACCCCTTACCTAACACTACGGGCAATTTAGCATGGCCAATTCACCTAACCTGCACATCTTTGGACTGTGGGAGGAAACCGGAGCACCCGGAGGAAACCCACGCAGACACGGGGAGAACGTGCAAACTCCACACAGTCAGTCGCCTGAGGCGGGAATTGAACCCAGGTATCCGACGCTGTGAGACAGCAGTGCTAACCACTGTGCCAATCTCCTCCGGTTCCCCCTCAAAACTCACTCACAATACGGCCTAGGCGAACACGCTTCATAAAACAAAAAGTCGCCTGAACTCCCCTCCCTAATCTGAGGACGAATGTGCCAAGGCCCATGTCCTTCCTCCAACTGTTCAGCTAAATAAGGATTCGGCTTACCATGAACCCGTAGCCCACCGCACTAGGAGTCAATTAAAAGTAAAACGTGGAGGAAACACTGAAGAGACTCCTTTGATTTCCACTGCCCCTATATTAATAAATCCCAAATTCATGGATGAATTGCAGTCAAAGTTTTGGGACCTTAATATCAGTCATTGCATTCACCCTGACGTGGGAGGGCCAAAGAGAAATGTCCCGAATAGAAGAGTTCCTAACCCACAGGCCCTGAATCTGGGACAAGCCCAATTTGTGGATCTATATCAACCATGGAAACCTTGTGAACTCTCAAGCATTATCAATAAGGCTCCAGATTATGGAAAGAATCCTGAGGGATTTGTTAATTACATTAATAGGACTAGGACCATTTATAATGCTGCCTCCCAAGACCTATTTCGCCTCTGAGAATGCACCCTTTCCCCTGAAAAATGGACGGAGTACA
The DNA here is from genome assembly GCF_037043375.1 of Chiloscyllium plagiosum. Classification (NCBI taxonomy): domain Eukaryota; kingdom Metazoa; phylum Chordata; class Chondrichthyes; order Orectolobiformes; family Hemiscylliidae; genus Chiloscyllium; species Chiloscyllium plagiosum. Next base: position 45,536,170 of record NW_028270146.1, read on the forward strand.
GTGTTATAATCATAGCCAGCTTGTAGTCTGACACAACGCCGAACCTAATAGATCTAATTGGATTATTACCTGTCTCCGCCAAGGAGTGCGTCATGCAGTTGATGTGGGTAAAGTCTTAACATATAAACCCAGCTTTGGCGAAGGGGTTGAGGAGTTCCTTACCTGTTTTAAGGAATGCTAATGGCACTTAACTCTGTTGACGCTACCTACCCACAAGGGCAATCAACCCAATTTAATGCCCTATGTATGACCGTCTTACCTGATCAGGTACAGGAAGCTATTAAAACCCGCAACATCAGCTGGCAAGATGCCCGCGTTGCACATTTCAGCCGAGAGGTTTGTTACTTCTGGGAATTAAAGAATCCCAACAGTAAGGCTATCATTGGCAAAGTCAAGACAGAACATGCCCGAACTACTGGGGCTAAACCTCAACCCAGGATTCAAAATAGACGTTTCTGTCCGCAAGGTCAGTCAAACTATCAAATGGAACCCTCATACTGTCATCCAGTATGGCAGGACAGTAGGCATGGTCCGTGTATTCACAACATCCCAATGGACCTTGGGGTCCTCCTATGTATCCTCTCCAACAGTCCATGATGCCCCTTACTCCCGATACATCCTCTCATTATTCTTCACTGCCTAGAGTCCCCCAGCAATCACATGTTTGTTTCAATTGTAATCAACCAGGACACTGGTCCAAGAACTGTTCTTTCCCAAAGCAGCCCCTGGTTGATCGCCGGAGTGGAAGCAACCTCTTGGTCGCCCTCCCCAGAGACCTCAGCAGGTTGCCCCTTTTACCACACAACACCCTTTTCCATCCTTGACACCTGTGTTACAGCTGTTCTTACCCAGCAATATGGCTCCTCTTGATGCCCAGTTGCATTTTATTCTACTAAGCTTGACTCTGGGGATCCAAGATGGTGGCGACCCAGCAAGTCTGAGTCTACAGTGCTCTTCCCAAGACTTGGGCAAAGTGGGTCACCCACTCCCACCACACTCACTAAATCATTTAAAATAGCTGTTTAATTTAATTAGTTGCTTAGTATTAAGTTTAAACAATCTAATCTTCAGTAAAAATGACTAAAGGGAAGGGAACCCGCAGCTCTCAGCAAGCAGGAACCCCTCCTCCACCCTCTCCAGCTGCAGCAGAGTCGTCCGCAGCCGCCCCGGGGGACTTACCTACGGTGGCGAGCCTCGTGGAAATCATCTCCAAACTGGATGCGAAGATCGACGCTTTTATTGAAGAATCCCGAAGTCGATGGGACTCACTCTTGGCCGCGCTGCAAAAGCACGACCCGAGACATTAAGGAAATCAAGCGCCGAGTCAAAGGGGGGGAGCTAAAGGCCGCGACCTCCGAAACTACAACGCAATCGGCCGTGAATCGGGTCCGGACTCTCGAACAGCGAGTCCGAACCTTAGAGAATCATACTGATGACGTCGATAATCGAGGTCGCCGAAAAAATATTCATTTGCTGGGCCTTCCCGAACGGGAAGAGGAAGGCCAGCTTACAGCGTTTCTCGAACAGTGGCTGCCACAGCTTTTAAATCTGGAGGCTGGATCAGGCCAGGTAAGGATAGAATGGGCCTACCGGGTTGCAATACGCGGGCTCGGCTCGAACCAGCGTCCCCGCCCGGTCCTGTTCCGGCTGCAGAGCTATAAGGAGAGGCAGATACTCCTAGAAGCCTCAAGAAATCTTGGAAAAGATTCCCAAGCCATGATCTATAAAGGATCCAAGATCATGTTATTCCAGGACTTTTCTCCAGCTCTGGTCCGAAAGAGGAAGGCATTTGATGAGGCGAAGAAGTGTTTAAGGGACTTAAATATTCAGTACTCCTTACACTACCCAGCGATGCTATGCTTTAACCATGAAGGATCCGTATATAACTTCCGATCGCCAGAAAAGGCTAAGGAATTTTTGGACTCTCTTAGGTAAATTGTAAGAGATAAAGGATGTTGGTTTACCTTCTCCCCGCTCCGGTTTATATCCCTTTTTCTATCTTACTGTTTAATATTATCTTGGGGGGTGGGGAGAGGGATATATTTATTTGTTCTCTACTGAACGATTTTCTCCCCCCCCTTGGGTTTTTAAAAAATTATTCTATATATATATAAGCCGGAGGGTCTAGTTAATGTTGGTGGGGAGAGGCTGTTACCTTATTCTATTTTACCTCTGTCTCTAGGAGTGGGGTTGTTTTCCCTTGTTATTTTGTAGTATTATATTTAATTATTATTTGTTGAGGTTGTAATTTTACAGTTATATATGTTTATACATGGTATTAACATTACCAAATATATCCAGGTGTTGGTGTGGGTCGGGGGGTGGGGGTAGGGTACTTACTGTTAACTCTAGCTTTGTAGTATATTTGAATTCTCCTCATCCTATTGAGGTGCGCCTGGGTCAAGGGTAGGTCACTGGTTGGGAGAGGATACGATGGACCTTTGGAAAGGAAGTGACACCCCCGGGAACAAGGGGGAAAATCTTCATTTAAATACGTTTTATATTTATTTTATTATTTAGAAATAGTTTTTTATTATACTGTTGTGAGTGTATTAGAGAGCCTTTATTTTTGTGAATTTTATATGCTCTATGCTCGGGATGTTCTGCATAGGGTTTCCCCTCCCGAAGGGGTCTCGGATTTGCCCGGACGATTATGGTTGATCAGTCGGTTAAGTGGTGCACCTGGAATGTCAAGGGGAGTAATTCGCCAGTCAAAAGGAAGAAAATATTATCAAATCTCAAGAAAGAAAGAGCTGATATAGCTCTCCTACAGGAGACACAGCTGTTGGATAAAGAACACTTGAAATTACGACAGGGTGGATTTGATCAGGCCTTTTTTTCTTCTTTTAGCTCAAAAAATAGGGGAGTTGTTATTCTTATTCGGAATAATTTCCCTTTCAAAATCCAAAATCAGATAAAAGACGAATCTGGATGATATATTCTGATTAAAGTCCTTATAAATGGAGAGGAATATGGGATTTTAAATTTGTACTGCCCCCCGGCACACCCCTTTAAATTTATAATGGAAGCCTTCTCAAAATTGATGGCTCTCGGTGCCTGTCATACAATTATAGGGGGAGACTTTAATTGTATTATGGATCCGGAAATAGATAGGATTCCCAAGAGTACTGCAGGAGTATCTCTCAGATTAGACAATTGGTGGATCTGAACAAAGAATTAAGATTAGTAGATGTATGGAGATGTCTTCATCCACAGGGCAGAGATTTTTCTTTTTACTCCAATCCACATAAATGCCATACCAGAATTAATATGTTTTTTGCCCCCTTGATTTTTAAAAATTCCATATCATCCTGTAAAATAGGTAGTATAGCAATTACCGACCACGCTGCTGTACATATGGAAATCAAGGCGAGGAACAACGGGACATCCCCTCAGCATTGGCGTATGGACCCCTTCCTGATGAAAGATAGTAAATTTGTAAAGTACTTCTCTCAAGAATTTAAAACTTTTTTAGAAATTAATTTAGGTACGGCTAGCAACCCATCAATGATGTGGGAGACCATCAAAGCTTACACGCGAGGTTTGATCATCTCATACTCAGCGACCCAGAAAAAATTAAAGGAAGAACAACAGCATCTGCTTGAAGCTCGCTTAAAAGCAGCTGAAACCGCATACGCTGATAGACCTTCTATTATCAAATTGCAAAGGATTACGGCCCTTAGGACAGCTCTAAACACCAGGCTTACCCAAATGGCTAAGAGGGAAATAGTATTTGCAAAACGAAGGTTATATGAATTTGGCGACAAACCGGGTAGATACTTAGCATTTCTTGCAAAGAAAAAAAAGGCCCATCAAACTATCACGTCTATCAAGGAAAGTATGGGTATTTTGACTCATGATCATAAAAGGATTAATGCAATCTTTAGAAAATCTTATTCTGATTTATATAAATCACAGGATTGTGAAGACAGGACTAGGAGGATGCAATCATTTTTTAAAAATTTGACCTTTCCGGACCTAACTCCGGAACAGGTATCGGTCTTAAATGCTCCCCTAACAATCCAAGAAATACTTGACGCAATCAGGCAACTTCAGAGCGGTAAGGCACCTGGCCCAGATGGGTTTCAAGCTGAATTCTATAAAGAATTTACAGGAATATTGGCTGGTCCACTTATGGACATGTATAACTACGCATACAGTCAGGGATGTCTCCCGCCTTCGCTGAAAGTGGCAAATATCTCTCTTATCCTTAAAAAAGGGAAGGATCCAGAAGATTGTGCATCACACAGACCAATATCCTTGCTAAATGTAGATTTTAAAATCCTTTCTAAAACGTTAGCATTGAGACTAGAAAGGGTATTGCCACATAGCATAAAGGAGAATCAGACAAGGTTTATTAACGGCCGTAGATCATCTGATAATATTAGAAGGGTTTTGAATATGATTCAAGCCTGCCATCAGGGAAAGATACCAGGAGTAGTAGTCTCATTAGACACGGAAAAGGCATTCGACAGGGTTGAATGGTCATATTTGTTTTACACATTGGAAAGGTTTGGCGTTGGAAAGGCGTTTATCAAATGGGTCTCAACATTGTATAGTGATCCCAAAGCAGTTGTGGTTACCAATGGATTAGGTTCGGATAGCTTCAATGTGGGTAGGGGCTGCCATCAGGGATGTCCTCTCTCGCCATTGTTATTTACGCTAATAATTGAACCACTAGCAGAAGCTATACGGGCTCATCCTAATATAACGGCCCCGAGGATTGGTATAGGTAAACATAAAATTACCCTTTATGCAGATGATGTTCTTCTATTCCTCAGTAATCCTCTGATGTCCGTACCTCGCTTAATCCAAGTTATTAATACATTTAGCACATTCTCAGGCTATAAAATTAATTTCTCAAAATCGGAGGCTATGCCAATGGGTGGCCTTGCTATGATACCCCACTTAGTGACGGATCCCTTTTTCCCTTTAGGTGGTCCCTGGAGGGTTTCTTATATTTAGGCATTTTTATTATCCCAGTATTTGGTCAGTTATACAAGGCTAACTTTGTGCATTTACTGGAAAGGATAAGGTCTCCCCCTCCAGCGATGGGGAGACCTTCCAATTTCCTGGCTAGGTAGAATATCACTAATTAAAGTGAATGTCCTGCCCCGTCTCCTATACCCTATGAGAATGCTTCCGGTGATGCGGCCGAGGCTGGCACTACGTAAATTATATGGCTGGTTTGGTTCCTTTATCTGGAATCACAGACGGCCCCTCATTAAGCTGAAGAAGCTACAGCTTCCACAGGCAAGGGGAGGATTGGACTTCCCAGATTTTAGGAAGTATCAGTTAAGTTCCCTATTAAGTTACATAGCTGATTGGGTCTTGTCTGATCCACAATCAATCTGGCTGGACATCGAGGCTTCTCAAGTAAAATGCCCACTTATTAACCTTTTATTTTCAGACAAGAGGAAAATCATTACAGATCACTGTAAAAACCCTATAATACTAAATACAATCAAGGCTTGGAATATAATGCGGCAAAATGAGGGCAACTCACATAAAACACCCCCCTATGCTCCGATAGTGGTAGCATGGGGATTCCAACCGGGGTTTACAGATGCCACTTTTAAACTCTGGAGATCCAGGGGTATCTCATGTCTGGGGGACCTATTTAAAGATGGGGTCCTGATGTCTTTTGAACAGCTGCGTCAGAAATTCGGATTACCTAATGGAGACCTCTATCGATACTTCCAAATTCGAGATTATATACAGAAGACTATGTTATTAGATCGTCTTTATAAATCAGGTAGAGAATGTAGAGTACTACGACCAGTGGGGGTATCTTCCGTCAGTACTATTTATCATTTACTACATGAAGAAGTATCGGGAGAAACGGACATCTACTTAAAACATGGGATCAGGATTTGGGACTAGAAATCTCTATAGAAACGTGGAATGACATTTGGGAAGATGCCAGAAGAATCACCATCTGTAACAGAATCAGGCTAGCCAGCTGAAGATACTTCATAGGGCCCATGTAGTACCGGATCGATTGGCAAAATTTAAGGCAGGAGCATCTCCAATGTGTCCCAAATGTAACATAGAGGTGGGCACTCTTGTACATTGCCTAAGGACCTGTCATAAGATCTGTACATACTGGACTAAAGTAGCAAGTACCCTGACAGAAATTTTAGGAACGGAAATTAAAGTGGACCCTGTATCTCTCCTTTTGGGCTTTTCGAACTTACCCTCCCTGGATATGCATGGGAAGAGACTATTTTCTATTCTCTCTTTCTGTGCAAGGAAAAATATTTTGGTAAACTGGGTGGCTGAGGGCCGCCCTGGACTTTCAAATTGGCACAGATTAATTATGGAATGTATTCCCCTTGACTTCCTTACAAATATGGTGCACCGAAAGACCAAATTATTTCATAAAATATGGCAGCCCTTCTTGAATTATATGAATACAGATATTTCGGCTATCCTAACAAGGGCTTTTATTTAATTGAGATTACGAACCTGGCTGGTCCGGGGCCCCTTGGGAGAGGAATCCCGCACGAATATGGGTTTTGTTACATTTGATGTTAACACATTCCGAGCGTGTATCTCACTACCCAATTTCTGTGTTATCCGTTGGTTTTTTTTTCTTTCTCTTATTTGAATAATGTAAGAGACTTAAATATACACTCTGGTTAGTTGTAGGTTAGATTAGTAGTTAGTTGAGTTTTGTTTTTTTTTCTTTCTCGGTATTTTTCTTTTGTTAAATTTTGGTTATTATTTATTTAAGATTTAATTGTATATCAATGTTTGTACTTGAGAGTTTTGTTTATTTCTTTAAACTTGTAAAAATGTTAAATTTCTAATAAAGATATCTATAAAACAAAGCTTGACTCTGTTGCTCAGAGTATGCCTCCCTGCACCCCGATTCTGCCTGCCATTCATTTTATGGTAGTGGCTGCCTCTAATATAGCTTTACATCAAAATGTAGGAGTCTGCATCTCGCATTCTGCAGTGTCCTGGCTTACCTCAAAACGTAATCAACACCTCACTATGGCTTGTCTCGGTCGCTATGAGGTTTCGCTACTTCAGAATCGGCTTCTCTCCTTTGAATACTGTTCTAACATTAACCCCACTACATTCCTGCAGGAAGAACCTCTTGAATTGCCTATTCCTTCCCGTGATTGTGTTCTCATAAATTACCTTGTTACTAAACCATGTCTTGATCTTAAGGATCAGGCTCTTGTGAATGCTGACCTTTCACTTCATGTCGGTGGTTCTTCTTCTATCTTTCCAGAGGGCAAACGCTTGTCAGGATATGTGATTGTCACTTTGTCCCGTACAAATAGAAGCTTATTCTGTCGACCCACCCTGTTCCGCCCAGCAAGCTGCTCACCTTGCTGAAGGAAAGTCAGCTAACATCTATACTGATTCCCGCTATGCCTTTGGATGTGCCCATGATTTTGGTCAATTCTGGCAGCAGCGCGGCTTCCTTGCCTCATCAGGAACCCCTATCCTCAATGCTGCCTATGTTGCTAATCTCCTTAGTGCTATTCAACTTCCCTCTCATGCTTCCGATGTTACTAAAGGCAACAATGCCGCTGACATGGCTGCTAAGAAAGCAGCTTTTGAGCAAAAAGACATGGTTACTCAAATGATGAATAGGAAACCAAAGGCAGACTCTCATATTTCCTCTTCTGACACCCCGACCATACCTGACCTTGAGCAAATATGGACCCATCAGGGGGACGCCTCTGATGAGGAACAACAAAGATGGATGAACCATGGTTGTTATGTAAATAGGTACAATAAGCTTTGGGTTACGCTGGTAGGACAGGCATGTCTGCCTGACTCACGTTTGCCTATTCTAGTTGATTATGTTCATACACATATGCATGTAGTAAGGAGGGAATGTTGGACAGAATTCTCCAAACTTGGTAGAATCCCCATCTGCAAGACAAAGCAAAGCAAATTGCCTATTTTGTCCAAAGCATAATCCCAGGAAAGGAGTAAAGTGTCCACTAGGTGAAACTCCTTTGCCAAGTGCACCATTTGATACTATCCAGTTAGATTTTATAGTTACCTCGATGTCATTGTTATAAGTATTGCTTAGTGATAATTGATGTATTTAGTAAATGGATTGCAGCTTATCCCTGTATTGACTGGACAGCAACAATTACTTGTAAAATTTTATTAAGGGAAATCATACCCAGATTTGGAATACCAGTAAAGATCTCTTCCGATAATGGGCCCCACTTCTGTGCAGAGCTAAACAAGGCACTATGTAAGAGAATATGAATCAAAAATTCCATTGTGCCAACCATCCCCAAGCAGCGGGAATTGTAAAAAGAGCCAATGGTACCTTAAAAGGTCAGCCAAGCAAATTGGTAGAAGATACAGGCCTTAATTGGCTGGAAATACTCCCAATTGGCCTTTTTATGAGAACCATAACATAGAAAAAGACAGGATTCTCAGCGGCTGAAGTGATAGATGGAAAGCCCCTGAGGGCTCCCTGGTCTGCACCATTAACTGTCCAACACCCTATTGATGTGCACGTCATGGCAGAAGAGATGCATGGGTACCTGATTAAGCTAACCGAAGCATTGCCATCTTATCAACAGGTCAAAGAAGCCTATTGAGTACCAGGGAAGGAAGAAGAAAGAGCTCTAATGTTTAAAAACGTTAACCCTGGTGACCACGTACTATTGAAAGGCTTTAATCGTGAAAAGTTGGGCCCCCGCAGGAAAGGTCGTTATCTAGTTCTTCTGACAACTGAAACTGCAGTAAAGGTAGAAGAATGTTCAACATGGTCTACAAAGGACATTGCAAGCTTGTATCCCCCTTCACAGTTTTAGTGTTAGTACTGATATAGACATTCAATGAAAACCTAACCCAAGTACATGTGCCCAAATGTAACCAACCCATCTGTGATATCTCAGACCGACTAAAACTCCAATGTGACTGTATAAATGAAACCTGTACTAATACCATTGAAAATCATGAATGCAGCTGCCCAGCTGAAACTCGTTTATCCAAACATCACTCTCGAACGTATTGTCATCCTTGCAACACTTCTATGCCAGTCATTATGAGATGGCACAATTCCATAACCTCATCCGCTCTGTCAACCGAAAACTTTTACTTTGAAATGTTTGTCTGTTTCCCTCTCAAAATGAACCATACAGAGTGCAGTATTGAGCACATAGTACCAAAATCACCAAACCCTAAGGCCCCTATTGACATGAGACTGACCACCTGTACCCTCTTGATGGAATCCTCTCCTATCTGACCTACCACAGACAGAAATACCTTTACATACTTTACACATTTCCTGTATTCAGTCGCTACTATAATCAAAAAGACAAGCTGGAAAAATGAAGAAAGTTCAAAAATACTATGCGCACTCAATCCTCCAAGTTTTACTAATGGCTTCTTTATTCAAGCTAAACCTCCTAATCCACGTGTTATCTGCTCATTCCTCCATCATTCTGATGTACAGTGTATAAGTAGGACTCACCCACTTATGCAATCCCTCATTTGTGATGGAAAAACCCATTCGGTAGAAGAAGCGCATTGCTGTGTGAAGTGCACTAACCAACCTAAAGGATTCAACGTAAACGTTGTTCCATTGTTAAAATGGTGCTTTGGGGGGGGATCCAAGATGGCGGCGACCCAGTAAGACTGAGTCTATAGTGCTCCTCCCAAGACTTGGGCACAGTGGGTCACCTACCCCCTACCAAGCTCACCAAATCATTTATAAATCATTTATAATAGTTTAGTAACTCAATTAGTTGTGTAATATTACATTTAAGCAACTTAATCCTAAGTTAAAATGACTAAAGGGAAGGGAGCCCGCAGCTCTCAGCAAGCAGGAACCCCTCCCCCACACTCTCCAGCTGCAGCAGAGGCGTCCACAGCCGCCCCGGGGGACTTACCTACAGTAGCAAGTCTTGCAGAAATGCTTTCCAAGCTTGACTCGAAGATCGATGCCTTTATCGTCAAATCCAGAAATCGTTGGGAGTCACTCTCGGCCGCGCTGCAGAAGCACGACCGTGAAATTGAAGAAATTCAACGCTGAGTCGGAGGGGCGGAGCTAAAGGCCGCGACCTCCGAGACAACCGCTCAATCGGCCGTGGATCAGGTTCGGACTCTCGAACAGCGAGTCCGGACCTTGGAAAATCATATTGACGACCTCGATAATCGAGGTCGTCGAAAAAATATTCGTTTGCTGGGCCTTCCCGAACAGGAAGAGGAAGGCCAGCTTACAGCATTCCTGGAGCAGTGGCTGCCACAACTTTTAAATCTGCAAGCTGGATCAGGCCAGGTAAGGGTGGAATGGGCCTACCGGGTAGCAATACGCGGGCCCGGCTCGAACCAGCGCCCACGCCCGGTCCTGTTCTGGCTGCAGAGCTACAGGGAGAGGCAGATACTCCTAGAAGCCTCTAGAAATCTCGGAAAAGACCCCCAAGCTATGATCTACAAAGGATCCAAGATCATGCTATTTCAGGACTTTTCCCCGGCTCTGGTTCGAAAGAGGAAGGCATTCGACGAGGCGAAGAAGCGTTTAAGGGACTTAAATGTTCAGTACTCCTTACGCTACCCAGCGATGTTACGCTTTAACCATGAAGGATCTGTATATAACTTTGGATCACCAGAAAAGGCTAAGGAATTCTTGGACTCTCTTAGATAAACTGTAGGACATAATGGATGTTGGTCTGCCTCCCCCCCCCCCCCCACTTTGGTTTATATCCCCTCCCTTTTTTTTCTTACCTTACTGCTTAATATTATCATGGGGGGTGGGGAGAGGGATTTGATTTTCTCCCCCCCCTTGGAGTTGTTTTCTGTTATTATTTTATGTATATATGAGGGATGTATGTATATGTGTGTGTGTGTATGTATATATATATATATATATATATATATGTGTGTATGTGTATGTATATATATGTGTATATATATAAGCTGGGGGATTTGGTTAATGTTGGTGGGGGGAGGTGGTTACCTTATTCGATTTTACCTCTGTCTTTAGGAGCCGGGTTGTTTTTCCCTTCGTTATTTTGTATTATCATATTTAATTATTATTTGTTGAACTGGTAATTTTATAGTTATATGTTTATATATGGTATTAACATTACCAAATATACCCAGGTGTTGGTAGGGGTGGGGGTGGGGTGCTCACTGTTAACTCTAGCTTTGTATTATATTTGAATTTTCCTCATTTTATTGAGGAGTGCCTGGGTCAAGGGTGGGCATTGGTTGGGAGAGGATATGAGGGATTTTTGGAGAGGAAGTGACGCCCCCTGGGAACAAGGGGGAAAGTCTCCACTTAGATACGTTTTATATTTTTTTTATTTAGAAATAGTTTTTTACTGTATTGTTGTGGGTGTATTAAAGAGGCTTTATTTTTGTAAATTTTACATGTTCCATGCTCGGGATGTTCTGGATAGGGTTCCCCCTCCCGAGGGGTCTCGGATTGGCCCAGAGGATTATGGTTGATCAGTCGGTTAAGTGGTGCACCTGGAATGTCAAGGGGAGTAATTCGCCACTTAAAAGGAAGAAAATATTATCAAATCTTAAGAAGGAAAGAGTTGATATAGCTCTCCTACAGGAGACACACCTGTCAGATAAAGAACACTTGAAATTACGACAGGGCGGATTTGACCAGGCCTTTTTTTCTTCTTTTAGCTCAAAAAGCAGGGGAGTTGTTATTCTTGTTCGGAAGAATCTCCCTTTCAAAATCCTAAAGCAGATAAAAGACGAATCTGGACGATATATCTTGATTAAAGCCCTCATAAATGGAGAGGAATATGGGATTTTAAATTTGTACTGCCCCCCGACACACCCCTTTAAATTTATAACGGAAGCCTTTTCAAAATTGATGGCTTTTGATGCCCGTCATATAATTATAGGGGGAGACTTTAATTGTATTATGGATCCGGAAATAGACAGGATTCCCAAGAGTACTACAGGAGTATCTCCCAGATCTAGACAATTGATGGATCTGAACAAAGAATTAGGATTAGTAGATGTATGGAGATGTCTTCATCCACAGGGTAGAGATTTTTCTTTCTACTCTAATCCACATAAATGTCATACCAGAATTGATATGTTTTTTGCCCCCTCGATTTTTTAAAATTCCATATCATCCTGTAAAATAGGTAATATAGCAATTTCTGACCACGCTGCTGTATATATGGAAACTAAGGCGAGGAACAGTGGGACATCCCCTCGGCATTGGCGTATGGACCCCTTCTTAATGAAAGATAGTAAATTTGTAAAGTACTTCTCTCAAGAATTTAAAACTTTTTTAGAAATTAATTCAGGTACAGCTAGCAACCCGTCAATGATGTGGGAGACCATCAAAGCTTACAGGCGAGGCTTGATCATCTCCTACTCAGCGACCCAGAAGAAATTAAAGGGAGAACAACAGCGTCTGCTTGAAGCCCGCTTAAAAGCGGCTGAAACAGCATACACTGATAGACCTTCTATTATTAAATTGCAAAGGATTACAGCTCTTAGGACAGCTCTAAATACTACACTTACTCAAACGGCTAAGAGGGAAATATTATTTGCAAAGCAAAGGTTATATGAATATGGCGACAAACCGGGTAGATACTTAGCATTTCTTGCAAAGAAAAAAAAGGCCCCTCAGACTATTATGTCTATCAAGGAAAGTACGGGTATTTTGACTCATGATCATAAAAAGATTAATGCGACCTTTAGAGAATTCTATTCTGAGTTATATAAATCACAGGATTGTGAAGATAGGACGAAGAGGAAGCAGTCATTTTTTAAAAATTTGACTTTTCCAGACCTAACTCCGGAACAAGTATCGGTCCTAAATGCTCCTCTTACACCCCAAGAAATAGTTGATGCAATTAGGCACCTTCAAAATGGTAAGGCGCCGGGCCCAGATGGCTTTCAAGCTGAATTCTATAAAGAATTTACAGAAATACTGGTTGGTCCACTTATGGACATGTATAACTATGCATATAGTCAGGGCTGTCTCCCGCCTTCGCTGAAAGAGGCAAATATCTCTCTTATCCTTAAAAAAGGAAAGGACCCAGAAGATTGTACATCATATAGGCCAATATCCTTGCTAAATGTAGATTTTAAAATCCTCTCTAAAACGTTAGTACTGAGATTAGAAAGGATACTGCCACATATTATAAAGGAGGATCAGACGGGGTTTATTAAGGGCCGTAGATCATCCAATAATGTTAGAAGGGCTCTGAATATGATTCAAGCTTGTCATCAGGGAAAGATACCAGGAGTAGTGGTTTCATTAGATGCGGAAAAGGCATTTGATAGGGTAGAATGGTCATATTTGTTTTACACATTGGAGAGGTTTGGTGTTGGACAGGTGTTTACCAAATGGATCTCAACATTGTATAGTGATCCCAAAGCAGTTGTGGTTACCAATGGATTAGGCTTGGATAGCTTCAGTGTGGGTAGGGGCTGCCGTCAGGGATGTCCCCTCTCGCCGTTGTTATTCACGCTAATAATTGAACCACTAGCAGAAGCTATACGAGCTGATCCTAATATAGTGGCCCCAAGGATTGGTACAGGTAAACATAAAATTACCCTTTATGCAGATGATGTTCTTCTATTCCTCAGTAACCCTTTGATGTCCATACCTCGCTTAATCCAAGTTATTAATACATTTAGTGCATTCTCAGGCTATAAAATTAATTTTTCAAAATCGGAGGCTATGCCAATGGGTGGCCTTGCTGTGATACCCCGCTTAACGGACGGTTCCCTTTTTCCCTTTCGCTGGTCCCTGGAGGGTTTCTTATATTTAGGCATTTTTATTATCCCAGTATTTGGTCAGTTGTATAAGGCTAATTTTGTGTATTTATTGGAAAGGATAAGGCAGGACCTCCAGCGATGGGGAGACCTGCCAATTTCCTGGTTGGGTAGAATAGCATTAATCAAAATGAATATCCTGCCCCGTCTCCTATATCCTATGAGAATGCTTCCGGTGATGCTGCCGAGGACGGCTTTATGTAAATTATACGGCTGGCTGAGTTCCTTTATCTGGAATCATAGGCGGCCCCTCATTAAGCTGAAGAAGCTACAGCTTCCACAGGCAAGGGGTGGATTGGACTTCCCAGATTTTAGGAAATATCAATTAAGTTCCCTATTAAGTTACATAGCTGATTGGGTCTTGTCTGATCCACAATCAATCTGGCTGGACATCGAGGCTTCTCAAGTAAAATACCCACTTATTAACCTTTTATTCTCAGACAAGAGGAAAATCATTACAGATCACTGTAAAAACCCTATAATACTGAATACAATCAAGGCTTGGAATATAATGCGGCAAAATGAGGGTAATTCACATAAAACATCCCCCTATGCACCGATAGTGGGAGCATGGGGATTCCAACCGGGGTTAACAGATGCCACTTTTAAACTCTGGAGATCCAGGGGTATCTCATGTCTCGGGGATTTATTTAAAGATGGGGTCCTGATGTCTTTCGGACAGCTGCGTCAGAAATTCGGATTACCCAATGGAGACCTCTTTCGATACTTCCAAATTCGAGATTTTATACAGAAGAAGACTACGTTATTAGATAGTCTTTATAAATCCGATAGAGAATGTAGTGTCCTACGACCAGTGGGGGTATCTTCCGTCAGTAATATTTATCATTTGCTACATGATGAAGTATCGGGAGATATGGATAATCTGCTTAAAACATGGGATCAGGATCTGGGACTAGAAATCTCCACAGAAACGTGGAATGATATCTGGGAAAATTCTAGAAGAATTACTATTTGTAACAGAACCCAGGCTATCCAGCTGAAGATACTTCATAGGGCCCATATAGCACCGGTTTGATTGGCAAAATTTAAGGCAGGAGCATCTCCAATGTGTCCTAAATGCAAAATAGAGGTGGGCACTCTTGTACATTGCTTATGGACCTGTCATAAGATCCGTAGATATTGGACTAAAGTAGCAAGTACCCAGACAGAAATTTTAGGAACGGAAATAAAAGTGGACCCCGTATCTCTCCTCTTGGGCTTTTCGAACTTTCCCTCCCTGGACACGTACGGGAAGAGACTATTTTCTATTCTTTCTTTCTGTGCAAGGAAAAATATTTTGATGAACTGGGTGGCGGAGGGCCCCCCTGTACTTTCAAATTGGCACAGACTAATTATGGAATGTATTCCCCTTGACTTCCTTACAAATATGGTGCACCGAAAGACCGAATTATTTTATAAAATATGGCAGCCCTTTTTGAATTACATAAATACAGATATTTCGGCTATCCTAACAAGGGCTTTTATTTAATTGAGATTACAAACCTGGCTGGTCCGCGGCCCCTCGGGGGAGGAATCCCACACGAATACGGGTTTTATCATATCTGATGCTAACACATCCCGAGCATGTAAGAGACTTAAATATACACCCTGGTTAGTTGTAGGTTAGATTAGTAGATAGTTGAGTTTTGTTTGTTTTTTTTTTCTTTTCGGTTTTTTGTTGTTGTTTTGTTTTTTCTTGTCAAATTTTGGCTATTGTATATTTGAGCTAATTGTATATCAATGTTTTTTTCTGAGAGTTTTGTTTATTTTTGTAAACTTGTAAAAATGTTAAATTTCTAATAAAAATATCTATAAAAAAAAATGGTGCTTTGAAAGACTTTCCAGTACCAACAACATGGAGCAAGCAAAATAAAAATTACGTAAAAATATTATCAAAGACACTGGTCGTACTCCTACTCTCTATCCGTTAATACATTGAACAACCGAATGTTTGATAGCAGCTACTCTTTAAAAGATTCAACTCTTGCTCTGCGTGGACTGTCATTCACTCACAGAAGTGCACCCTAGAAACTCCTTTTAGCCTTCATTGGCTATGCGAAAACAAAGCCGATCCATATTTACCAATGACTGGTACAGACATTGTGCCCTAGTATAAACCTTACCGCTTTTCACCCTCCACCACGAAGTACCTGAAGTAGATGATGAATGGAACTCCCACCAACATGTGAATCAGTATGGAACAAAAAGTAGAGGAGAAACAAAACGGGACTTACACAACTTCTTCGATCAACAAACCTTGCTGGACATCTTATTCCTGGCTGGGTGTTGAGATGGCCCTAGATCACATAAGTGACCTCGCGTATGACATTGAAAAACTTGCCAACTCAACTGCCCAAGCTCTGAAGCTGGTGAACAAAGAGTTACAGGAGACCCAGATGATGATGCTTTAAAATCTGCTCGTGCTAGATTTCCTCCTTGCTAAAGAAGGAGGCACTTGTTCAGTTATTGGCCTGGAACATTGCACCTACATCAATGATTTCTCAAAGGACCTTTTGGATGACACAGATGTTATCAACAAAACGGGTCAAGGCCCAGGGAAGGTACCTGCTCCACCATCATTTGACTCATGTGGATGGAGTGTCACTTGCTGGCTATGGTCGCTGTACGAATGGACGGTGTGGGATGTACTGATAGTCCTTGGTCTCATCCAAGGAGTAGACTTTGTCATCCGCTTATGCATGAAATGGACCGTACATTGCTTTTCACCTAAGCCAAAGAGGAATCTGGTTAATCAACCCTTGTCTACTCCTGTACCTCCATGCCCAAACTCCCATGATGAAATTCAATATCGTTCAGACTCTGCTCCTCTGGACCTGCCAGAGGAGGCACTTGACTTATTAAGAATACAAATCGACTAAATGAACTAATTTATACTTGTATAAGCTATGTAGTTGTCATGAAATAACAAAAGAAGGGAATGAGAAAGTTTATAGCCTTAAATGTTGTCCTTAAGCATTTAGAATTATAGAACACATTTGCTGCATACTGAACATTTGCCTTAACATCAGCGAATCTGTATAAACAAGACACCGTGATAACATTCAAGCTGTTCCTTTGTGAAATTAATAAACAATGTTTAATTCTGATCCCGGAATGAAACTCAATATAAAGTTAACTTTTCTCCCAAATTGTCCTTCGCTATTATCTATTTAGTTTGGAAAATGCAGTGCTTTCATTAACTTTTGTGTTTGTGACAGCAACGCCTTTGTAAACCTGTGTATAAAAATAGTTTGTTTTTGATAGTAGGACAGAGTAGCTGGCCAGGGCTCTTGAAAGAAGAGCGATTTCTACACTCCTGGATTGTTAGAATCCAGTTAGCCTGACTTATAGGTATCAGTGCTATGTTGTAACAGTGATGTTATTAATGATGGAGATAATTAAAATTAAACTGTCTGTAAAGGTTTTTTTTATTCCAGACTTCTAACGAGTAAGATCTCCGGGACGAACCAAGGCAGGCTTACAGGTCTGACTCCACAAGGGATTCCCTGGGCTGTCTCATATCTGTACTTTAACACTTTCTTCGCACTCATTCACTTAGCCATTGCTTGGATGCCTTTTTTCATATTGCCACCTCATTTGCGACTTACAACCTCACAGTAGTTTGTCTTTTAATGAAGGTAGGAAGTTAGGCATCTTCGTCCTGGTTGCCAGAATTGAGAAGTCAAAGGAGTGGACATATTGGTGTACAGCACCATACTAAATCAATGTCAAATGTACATAATGTGTCAGCAGTTTTTGTGGCAAACACACCACATATGCTTCAGCCAATGGCCATGTCTTAAAATCTAAGGGAAGTAGTACTTAGTCCAATCATGAGGGACTATGATCAGTCAGGGACTACCACCACAGTCAGTCATAGACATCATTTGATCTCAGTTGAGAGGACTTGGCCATTGTCAGTCAGCCATTTTGTGGAATCAGGGTTTTGGGGATCCACGTCCTTACAGACCGGGGATTGGGACACGGTCAGCCCTGCAGGTTAAAATCAACCATTCCAGGGATTAAAGTATTCCAGTTGGATTCCTGAAGAAGGGCTTATGCCCGAAACGTTGATTCTCCTGTTCCCTGGATGCTGCCTGACCTGCTGCGCTTTTCCAGCAACACATTTTCAGCAGGGGAGATAAATCAGTCAGGGGGTTGAGGTGTGTCCTCAGTTGGAGGTCTCCTCCCAGGACAATCTGGGGGGTGAGCCACAGTCAGTAATGGAGATTGGGAATTAAATGTCACGGGGTGGAGTTATCAGGATGCAGTGCTATTCTGCAGCAATTTGGAAAGTCAAGAATGAGGACTGCAGCCAGCATGTTGTGATAAGGATGGGTCATGCACTATGGGCAGTGTTTGGATTGGACACAAGATGGGGACAACTGTAGATAAAAGGTTGGGAGCAGAAAGAGCAGTCAACAATTCCTAAACACATGCCAAAGGTCTCAACGGCTGTACAACGGCACAGAGCTGTGTTTTCCTCTCGCATTGAATTTAAGTATCCCAGAACATGCTCCTATAAGCAATGTGGCATTTCTTGGGGGAATGTGGTGAGGTTTAGAGTACAATGTTTCAGTCGTACTTACAATTTCCCGCTGTATCTGCATGATAAGGCTTATGCTGCCATCATCTGAATAACATCACTCACCATCCTGACAGAAACTGCATGTGGTTATCTGTTAGTTACCTAGTGAGTTGCAGAGAAGCAGGAGAATTGAATTGACTGGAATATACACCAAGATAAATACAGCATAATATCAGGTAGTGATTTTAACCAATTTAAATAATGTCAAATCATGAAGCTTGAGAGGATTAACAATGTTATCTGAATCTAAAAAATTCCTAGCCACCTATCAATGCACATAATTACACTCTGATGTTTTTTTAAAAGAGTGCTAAGAACAACCATGTCAAGTGAGCAATTTGTAGTGTATGACAATATCATGATTGAATTGGCTGCTGTGTGCAGAATTCATCACGATGACATGTTACACTAAGCAAATACAGTATTTTATCATTCTATTTCCTTGCAAGCTGCAAAGAGATAACTACTGATTATTTTCATGCAAAATTATTAAAACTAATCAATCCTGACAGACATGTGCCACAATTGCACAGAAACATATTTATGCTTTAGAATAGTTATTTCCTGTCCATTTCAGAAGCATGGTGATTGTTTTAATTTACTTTCTGACAAAAATGTTTTTCCTTTTGTTCTAACTCAGGTTCTCATTGTTGTTATTTCAGGGTTCAACCAGTGACACGATCAGTCTATTCAGTAAATAAATACACAGGGGTCAGAAAATTCCCTGCTTCAATTCCCAGTTTTTGCTCAGTTCATTGTATACATTCACAGGCATATGAAATGAGCCTGACAAAAGGCTTAGATTTATACAGAATTTCCCAAAGGAACCTTCTGAAGAATCACTACGGTTGTAGTGCAGGAGGTATGGCAGCTAATCTATACTGAGAAACTCAAACAGCAATGTGATAATGCAGCTTTATATATTAATTAAGGAATGTTGCCCAGGATCGTTGGGATATCTCAAACAAAAGCAAAATACTGCGGATGCTGGAGATATGAAATAACAAAAACAAACTTTTTTTGAAGAAACTCTGCAGGTCAGACAGCATCTGTGAAAAAAAGTTAATGTTTCAATAAGACTATTTGGAATTAACGATAACTTTGCTGCTTTTCTTTGAAAAAATACTTGGTATCATTGATATTGATCTGTGCAGGAGGGTAGACCTGGATTTAATATTTGATCCAAAAGACAGCACTTCCAAAATTACTGTGCTTCCTCAATACTTGGATCTGAAATGGAGCTTGAACCCAGACCTTGCTATAGTTATGATGGGAGCTGCTGGTTGGACTGGGATCGACAAAGTCAGGAGTCACATGACACCATAAGCTTTCAGAGCGCCGCACCTTCATCAGGTAACACTTCAGTGTTCTGAAAGCTTATGATTTCAAATAAATCTGTTGAACTACAACCTGATGTTGTGTGACTTGCTATAGTTGACAAACAGAAGCACTATTAACACAAAATTAGTTATTGGCTTGAAGTTTAACATTAACTTTACATCACAGTGTTAATGATGAAATTAATTATTCTAAAATATATAGTGTAAACTCAATGCATCTTGAACAGTGCTATATTATCTGGTCCTAAAGTTGAATACTACTATTCCTAACAGATCTCTCCTTCTTGTTACATACAAATCATTGTGCTGCATTCAGGTGTCCAATATATATCTATGTTGAAACATGAAAGCATCATCACTTTGATATGTCTGCACTACAAATGCAAAGAAATGCCACAGTCATTTCTATAATCAGAAACATTAACTAATAGGCTGGTGTAAATTCTGTAATGTCAGATGTTGCAGCACAAAACCTGTTTTTGCCTTCATATGCAGGATAATTCCAGCTGAAGATCTCTTTATACTAAGAAAACAATTAAATGTTCAATAATGAAAACTACCGCACAACATTTGGTAATCTAGCAGCATAAACTGCAGACAGCAGCTCCTGCCCTCCACTGGTATTAACGGAATCCCTGAAATGCCATGATCTATTTCTTTGGTGAGAGTGTGGTGCTGGAAAAGCACAGCAGGTCAGGCAGCATCTGAGGAGCAGGAGAAGCATCTGCAGTTCTCATTTTCTTCTATTTCTTTGGTGTTTAAATACTTTACTACCTGAGAGACAAGAAAATCAATCTACGGGTATCTATATTATCAGCCTCACATGCTGCAGTAAGATGTTAACATTTAGTTTTGTAGGCGTGCTGCTTTCTGACATGGTAACATCATTCAAACACCAGATTAAACCAAGACTACTAAATTGGCTTTCAAACACAACAGTCCTGATGTTTAGGTCACTAACAAGTTTTATCCTTGGTTAAAAATTGTTTTGATTCTGTCAGTTCATTCCGTCTTGTTATGTACTGATTCAAAATATGTATATTGTTCAAACATTAATTGCAATACTTTGAAAATGTGGTATTCTAATCAGCCATGATCAAAGAAAATTGTTTTATAATTTGTGAGTCTGAGATTTAATACATGTTCTGTGCGCAGCTGAAAAAAATGGAGATGCCATAATTAGCAGTAACGTCTCATGGATAAAGAACCTAAAGAAACAACAACTCCATTCCTGCTCCTGACTATGCTTGAGGAAATCATTCTGGAAATCTTACATATGTATACTATAAAATAGGGACACCCAAATAAATCCCAGATACTCACAGGAAGGGAACTGGGTTCTTTAGAAACAGAAGGGGCTTTCTTCATACTTAAGAATCAATCTCATATGGAATTGAGATGCCATCAGTGCAATAAATATCAAATCATTTGAAACTTATTGGGATCAATACTTATTTGGCAAAAAAAAGGAGACTAGTTCTGAGAAAGAATCTTGATAAAGATTCAAGTAGTTAGAATAATCTATTCTCATTCATCCATTCTTAAAAACAATACACGTCTAACAACTGCTAACAGCAACCTGTATTCTCGGAACTCTTCCTTAATACATGCCAAGTAACCAGGATTAATAATCATTTATTAATTTAATAATACAGTTCATGAACAAAGTCTTTAAGTCTTATGCAATAACACTGGATCTTCTAAGGTATTTAGAATATTAAACCAGATGGCACTCATTTATTAAGATTATAATGCTGCGTAATTAATAAGGCATTATTCTGTTTTAATATATGTTTCTATCCATTTAAGGTTACTGGTTCAGAGACTCTTCTTCCACTACTTATCAGGAAGAGTTCCAAAGACTCAGGATCCTTTGTGAAAAGAACTTTGTCTCATCTCTGAATTGCTTCCAAAGCATTTCCATTCTTTTTAAATAAGGTAGCCAATACTAAACACAATATTCCAGATGTGGTCTCAGCAGTGCCCTGTACTTCTTATTTATATATTCAATTCCCCATGCAATAAACAATAACATTCTATTAGTTTTCCTCATAATTTGTATCTTCAGGCTAGCCGTTTGTGATTCATTCGCCAGGCCACCCACTTCCCTCTGCAACTCTGAACTCTGCAATCTCTCACAATTTAGATTAATTAAAGAAAACCAGCTCTAATTTGTTAATGAGAACTGATGTTTAACTAAATTCATTAAACTTTTTTAATGAAGTAACAGACAGGATTGATGAAAGTAAAGCAATTAATGTGGTGTCTATGCACTCCTAAAAGTCATTTTAAAAGCACCTCAGAAGCAGTGGTTAGCACTGCTGCCTCACAGCGCCAGAGACCCGGGTTCAATTCCCGCCTCAGGCTGACTGTGTGGAATTTGCACATTCTCCCTGTGTCTGCGTGGGTTTCCTCCGGGTGCTCCGGTTTCCTCCTACAGTCCAAAAATGTGCAGGTTATGGGAACTGGCCATGCTAAATTGCCCACAGTGTTAGGTTCAGGGGTAAATGTAGGGGAATGGGTCTGGGTGGGTGCGCTTCAGCGGGTCGGTGTGGACTTGCTGGGCCGAAGGGCCTGTTTCCGCACTATAAGTAATCTAAAAAGAAACTAAAAAAAAAGCTTGGCAATAGCTTGGCCCGCAGAATAAAAGAGACATTGGCAGCAAGGCTACAATGATGGCTGATTGACAGGAAGCAGAGTAGCAAAACATCTGATTCTCAGACTGGAGTGGACACAGTGATTTTCCTCACTGATTTTCATATACAAGAATGGCACAATTTCAAAATTTGCATATCACACAAAACTTGAAGTTTGAGAATAATATGAAGGATGGTATTAAACATCACGAGGACATAGAAAGGTTAACTGGAATGGGCAGACAAGTGGCAGATTAGATAGATTACACTGCAGGGAAATGTAAACTGATGTATTTTGATGAGAAGTGATACAACGGAAACATAATTCCAAAGGGTGGACAGAATAGAGATCTGCAGAATGTGCTCAAATAATTGAAGGTGACAGGTCAGGTTAATAAACCAATAGGAAAGCATAAAAGATACCGAGTTATATAAATAAAGGCATAGTGATGACCTTAATTTGGTTGTGGCTGTTAATGTGCAATTCTGTGATTAAGGAGCCTTTTTTGAACAAACCCGAGTGAACCAATAGCAATACCAGCAACCAATTTAAGATAATCAGTCAAGTTCATAACGTGGTTCATTTATAATTATTAGAAATGGCATGAAATGAAAGATAGGGGTGCATGTTCAGGAAACAAAAGGAATACATTCAAGCCCTTTCCATTTTTTGAATTCTTCAGGAACTTGGGGAACCTGTAGCTCCCCATTGTTTTTTCCATTGCAATATTTCAGCCAATCAGAGACCACATACTAAACAATCAGCAGCATTTGGTTTAAACTGTTAGACCTGTTTAAAATTTGGCTTTCTTGTATTTGTCTGAGTGAGTGCCGGATGAATAGCTTTAACATGCCCCTCTTTTTTGCAATATCCAAGCACTACCAAGCAACTATTTGTCTACAATTGTTAAAAATGGTGGTCTCAGTTAGATGTGAGCTTCATCGGCAAGGGTTTGTATTGAGAAGTTGTGGTAAGCTGTTCTTGAACCACTGCAGTCAATTTGGTGTTGATACACTCCGCAACGTTGTCAGGGAGTTCACTATCACAGTAATTTAAATTTCAGGGAAAAAGGATACTGATTGATGGTAATCAGTCTCTGAACTTGCACTTCATTTTACAATCTGAACTGGAAGTAGATCTCCAGTCAGTTTAGATTAGTAACTTTAACATAATTTTGATTCAGACAACCTGTCACCCAATAATTACATTTTCAGAGAAATATCATCAGCAATTAAACTTACGTTCCATAAGAAATACATTCTAGCATTAAAATTGAAAGAGAAAATGCTTTGTGATACTTGGTTACAATTCCCAAGTTTGATTTCAGTCCTAAATGAACCAAACTAGCTTACTAAGATTCTAAAGGGAGATAAATGCCACTTCTGCTCTGGTCGACATATTCAGCCAAATGCATGGCTGAATCTTAATGTCCTGAGAGAAATGTGAGATGCATGGCCATATAACTTAAAAAAAACTTCAATCCTGTCCTCATAAAAACAAAATCAAGTACACAAATTATGCTTATGATTTAGTCTATTGTGGCTCTATTTCTGCTGACCAATTCATGTCAGCTAATTCAGCACAGCTCTATTCATACCTAGGGCCTTGCTGGTTTGAATGGCTCATCACTTGCTGCCCTTATCCAGCTGAGAATAAGTAAACATGAATTTTAAAGAAGGAAACTTATACTTTGGTAGGTATATGTTCCATAAGCATTTAGTGATCCAGGGAATTTCAATGCCAATGTGTTTTACCATAACTTGTTTGTACAAAAAAAATTGATTTTCTCTAGCAGCATAACCATGGTAATTTAACTAATGGTTACAACTTAATTAACAAAGTGGAAAGCACACTACATTGACTTGAACAATCAAGAACATTATTCATTTCTTATTAAAATATAAACCTTATTACTAAGGATATGGGTTTTATATGCTCACATTAGAAGGATCTGGGCTTCACTCAAGAATATTAAATAGAAATTGAGGCTTCACTTGGGCTAATTAATAAATAGTAATAATATTAATAAAAAAATAGTAATAATATTAATAAAAATAAATATTAATAAAAATTAATAAATAAATATTTTGGAAAAAAGTGAACTGCAATATCATTAATATTAATTTTATTTAATCTTCTTTCTTCTATTGCTAAATTTTTTTTTCAGTTTTTGATACAGCTATTTTCCCAGTATTTTCCTCCTACAGTCCTTTTGTAATTTGAGTGTTGTATGCATCAGTGAAGGTCTTTCCACCACCAGATTTCAAACCACAGCAAACTCAATTGTCATAGCTGGACATAGCTAACTGGTTGATACCCACTGCAATATCCAAGCTGAGCAAGCTGCTGAGGTCTTGCCTTCAGATAGAAGACTTTGTTACTGCAAACCTCATTCCAAACTCCTTTACTTCAGATTTACATTTAACATCTTAAATTGAATAAAATAATTTATTAAAAGCACACTGACTTTTTTTGATGCTTTTACTTCCATATAAATCTTCTACATAGCCAGCATGATGTATCCTGAATAATTCAATTCCATAATAGCAAGGGATGAAATGGTGATTCTTTCTTTCACACACACAAATATCCCACAGCTCAGGCAATATTCAACAAAAGCTTAGACAATATATCTAATTCTGAAACTAAAGCAGTACTCCAATTGCAGGGACAATGAGAGATTTTTTTTGCTGAATCTTTATGGGTAATTTTCATAATTGTAGTGAGAATTATTCATTTCTATGTCCTTTGGCTGTAACTTAGGCTATATATTTTTGAACAAATACATCCAACATTATAATTTCTGTGGTTCTTTTCCCAATCTTTCTCGAAGCAAACTAACTTAGCTAAAATATATATATTTAAAGCAGCACAGTTTATGTGGCATTTAAATTTGCTTCCTACGTATTAATAACATCCTAAATATACAGTGCAATGTATGATTTTCAATATATATAGCTTCATAAAGTATTGTTACTATATACAAAAATGTTACTATATTCACCCTTAACTATTTCAAAAGTATGTCATTGATTGTTACAAACTTTGCAATTTCAAAAGATCTGTTTACATGCTTGTAAAAGCATTTTCTTTCTTCTGATGGATGATAGTTTAAAAAAAGGACTAAAGAATGCAGTGGTTGAATTTTCTTAGATGCTCCATTTTTAAAAATATTCAGGATGGAAGGAATTATTTTAATCTTTCTCTACAGGATACATACGGCTGCAAAGATTTTTTTGTTAATTTTCCCACTTTTGCTACAGCAAAGAGCATGCATTTGCAAACAATAATGACACCGATAGATTAAGCTTTCAATATATCAGGTATAAGTACCTCACAATGTCTGAAAGTATTTCACGATAATAAACTGCTTTGAAGTGCACTGACAAGTGCGGACAAAGAGTAAATTTGCTAACACAGTATCTATGTGGAAAAATAGTAACACACCTGTAAAAAACAGCAATCAATAGACCACAATCTTTTCAACAGATTAGAAAACTGTAAATAAAACTGAAGCATGGTAATATTAATAATACATTGTTTTCGGTTCTTACGTCACTGGAATAATGCTCCTCCCTTCACAGTGTCTGAATATTTGTTCTCCACCACTAGTAGCTCTGCATTGTTAAATGCTAATTGATAAACTGGAAAATAGTATTCTACACACAAAAACAAACATTTTACACAGAATTCCTGTAACGGTTTAACACAAAATTATACCTATGTAGTTTATTTCAGCTGTTAGAAGTCTTATTCAAACAACAACCAGGGCTATAAAGAAGAGTTCACTAGCACCAGCAGGCTCAGTAGATTGGTTTCTAGGATGAGAAGACTGATCATTGATGAAGCGCTATTAGATTTAACCCTTACTCTGTTACATTTAGAACAAGAAATGCATTGCAAGTACAGGATTCTAGAGGGTATTAACAGGGAGACACTGGGAGATTCTTTCACTGGCTGGGGACATCTAAGTATCAGAATAATGAGTCAATTATTTAGTACTGAGGTGGGCAGAAATTTCTTTACTCTGAGACTCAATGGAAATCTTCATCACAATGAGTTTGGTTGTTTCATATTGAATATATTCACATCTGGCACAGACAGACTTCTAATCTCGCATGGAGTCAAATAATATGCTGGGTCCCTTACTGTTTATGATCTATATAATTAATAATGTTGAGAATGTGGTTGGGGGTAAAATGATAATTAAGTTTATGGATGACACAAATGTTAACTGTGAAGAAGTAGGTTTAGGTTACAGGAGGATACAGATGGGTGGGTCAGATGGGCAGATCATTGGCAAAAGGAACACAATCCTAAAAAGTGTGAAGTGATCCACTTTGGAAAAAGTAACAAGGCAGTACTCAATGAATAGCAGAACACTAGGAAGCTCAGAGGAATAGAGGTATCTTGGTACGATTGTGCATAGATCCCTGAAAACACCAGAACAAGTTAAGAAGGCATATGAGATACTTACATTTATCAGTTGTGATGTATATAAGATGGGTAGGTTATATTGGAGCTGTACAGAACTTTGATTAGGCCACAGCTGGAGAACTGTATGCAGTTCTGATTGGCAATCTAGAGGATCTATAGGAAGGCAGTGGTTGCATGGTAGAGGTTGCAAAGGAGATTCACCAGGATGTTGCCTGGGATGAAGCAGTTTAGCCATGAACAGAGGCTGTATAGGCACAGGTTGTTTTCTTTAAAGCAGAGAAGGCTGAGGAGTGACCTAATTGAAGATTATAAGGGGCATGTGCAGGGTGGATAGGAAGTACTGTTCCTCTTGGTTGAAGGGTAGATAATGTGATGGTACAATTTTAAGGCCAGGTGGCTTAGACAGAATTTCAGAAAAACCTTTTTCACCCAGAGGGTTTGGGAATCTGGAATGTATTGTCTAGTAGGGTAGTAGAGGTGGGAAATGTCATGACATTCAAGGCTTTGGCATTAGTGTATATATTTAAATACAATCTCAATGGGCCAAAGGGTTTCTTTTGTGCTGTAAGATATACGGGGTAGATTGGGCAAGTGAGTCATAGAGATGTACATCACGCAAACAGACCCTTCAGTCCAACTCACCTATGCAGACCAGATATCCGAACCTAATCTAGTTCCATTTGCCAGCATTTGGCCCACATCCCTATAAACCCTTCCTGTTCATATACCCATCCAGATGCCTTTTAAATGTTGTAATTGTACCAGCCTCTGGCAGCTTATTCCATACACACACCACCGTCTGTGTGAAAAAGTTACCACTTAGGTCCCTTTTAAATCTTTCCACTCTCACCCTAAATCTATGCCATCTAGTTCTGGACTCCCCCACTCCAGGGGAAAGACCTTGTCTATTTACCCTATCCATGCCCTTCATGATTTTATAAACCTCTATAAGCTTCAGCCTCCGATGCTCTAAGGAAAACAGCCCCAGCCTATTCAGCCTTTACTGATAGCTCAAACCCTCCAACCCTTTCAAGTTTCACAACATCTTTCCAATAGGAGGGAGACCAGATTTGCACACAATATTCAAAAAGTTACCGAACTAATGTCCTGTCCAGTCGCAACATGACCTCCCAGCTCCTTTACTTAATGCTCTGCCTAATAAAGGAAAGCATACTAAACCTCTTCTCACTATCCTATCTACTTGAGACTCCACTTTCAAGGAACTATGAACCTGTACTCCAAGGTCTCTTTGTTCAGCAACACTCCCCAGGACCTTACCATTAAGTGTATAAGTTCTGCCCTGTTTTGCCTTTCCAAACTCCATCTGCGACTCCTCGACGCATTCACCCACCTGATCAAGATCCTGTTGTACTCTGAGGTAACCTTCGTTGCTGTCCACTACACCTCCAATTTTAGGGTCATCTGCAAACTTACTAATTATACCTCCTATGTTCATATCCAAATCAATTATATAAATGATGAAAACCAGTGGACCTAGCACCAATCTTTGTGGCACACCACTGGTCACAGGCCTCCAGTCTGAAAAACAACCCTCCACCACCACCCTCTGTCTTTTACCTTTGAGCTAGTTCTGTATCCAAATGGCTAGTTCTCCCTGTATTCTATGAGATCTAACCTTGCTAACAGGTCTACCATGAGGAACCCTCTTCAACGCCTTACTGAAATCCATATAGAACACATCTACCACTCTGCCCTCATCAATTCTCTTTGTCGCTTCTTCAAAAAACTCAATCAAGCTCGTGAGACAAGATTTCCCACGCTCTAAGCCATGTTGACTATTCCTAATCATTAAATCCTATTCCTCAGAATTCCCTCCAACAACTTGCCCACCACCAATGTCAGGCTCACCTGTCTGAAGTTCCCTCGCTTTCCCTTGACACCTTTCTTAAATAGTGGAATCACGTTGGCCAACCTCCAGTCTTCTGGCACTTCACCTGTGATTATTGATGATACAAATATCACAAAAAGGAGCCCAGCAATCACTTTCCCAGCTTTTCACAGAGTTCCACGGTACACCTGATCAGGCCTTGGGGATTTATCCACCTTGCTGTTTTTTAAGACATCCCACACTTCCTCCCCTGTAATATGGACATTATTCAAGATGTCACCATCTATTTCCCCACATTCTATATCTTTCATGTCCTTTCCCACAGTAAACACTGACACAAAATATTTATTTAGTATCTCCCCGAATTTCGGCTCCACATAAAGGCTGCCTTGCTGTTCTTTGAGGGTCCTATTCTCTCCCTAGTTAGCCTTTTGTCCTTAATGTATTTATAAAATCCCTTTAGATTCTCCTTAATTCTATTTGCCAAAGCTATCTCATGTACCCTTTTTGTCCTCCTGATTTCCCTGTTAAGTATGTTCCTACTGTTTTTATACTCTTCTAAGGATTCACTTGATCTCTGCTGTCTGTACCTGACATATTCTTACTCCTTTTTCTTAACCAAACCCTCAACTTCTTTAGTCATCCAACATTCCCTACACCTACCAGCCTTTCCTTTCACCCTAACAGGTACATACTATCTCTGAATTCTCATTATCTCATTTTTGAAGGCTTCCCATTTTCCAGCCGTCCCTTTACCTACGAACATCTGTCCTCGGTCAACTTTTGAAAGTGCTTGTCTAATACTGTCAAAATTGGCCTTCCTCCAATTTATAACTTTAACTTTTAGATCCTGTCTATCCTTTTCCATCACTACTTTAGACAGAGTTGAGGCAGAAGATCAGCTATTATTGTACTGAAGGGCAGACGAGATTCTAGGAACATACGGTTTACTCCTGCTCCTCAATCAGATGTTGTATTCTTATGTTCAGTGTTTTTTTTGGAAGTTCATTAAAGGAGTCAGAATGACATATTGAGTAATAGTATTAATGATGAATGATGAATGGTGTATGGTAAATGATCTAATGCTACAGTAAGCATGCCTCATTTACATTAACAACAATAGAAATTGCTGGAAAAGCTCAGCAGGTCTGGCAGCATCTGCAGAAAGATATCAGAGTTAACCTTTCGGGTCCATTGATCTTTCCTCAGAACCGGAATGGTCTCACTTGACCCAAAACATTAACTCTGATTTCTCTCCATAGATGTTGCCAGAGCTTTTCCTGCAATTTCTGTTTTTGTTTTTGGTTCACTGCATCTGCAGTTCTTTCAATCCTCATCTACTTTAACTTAGCATTTGGTCACACTGGGCTATAATGTAATCTCATTTCGCAAATTGTACACAAACAGGATTTGTGAACAAACACTGGTAATCAAGCTTTCCGGTGCCTGCATTTCAGCTCTCATGTACTATTTGAGATGAAATAATCTTTGGTTACACAGGGTTGTAACAGTAATTATAAGTTACAAAATCAACTACACTCTAGCCAAGCACAATATGTATTCTTTTAGCAGGTTAGATGTTTCTCTGTAGTTTTTTTACAATGCATAAATCCATTCCAGAGTAACTGCATATCTCCCAGATTCAGTCTTTCAAACAAGGAATACATTTTAAAACCAATTTAGTAAGCATGTCTGTTAGAATGATACATTTCAGTTGTCTTTATACGAATAGCTGCAGAAACAAAATTTTCCACACCCCATCATTAGGTGAGATACTGTTCATCATTCTTCTTCTGTTCTTTGCTCAAAAACAGGTTTGAACATTGTGTCTTGATATGCACTACAAGTAGGGCAAGTTGGTAGGTCCTGTAAACCATCCCAAGCATAATGTGGATTGAATCCTGTACTGTTGGCATCAAACTAATCCACATCAACTATCTAGCAACTGAACCAAAACATCTCCAAGGAGTCCAAGTTGCTGTGGTAACATACATTTGGCGTATGAATATGGAAAAGGAAAACATCATTCCACCCTTTCAGCCTCTCTGCCATTGTAAGATTATAGTTAATCTAACTGTAAATTCCGATCTGCATTCCCACCTTCCCCTGATAACTTTTCACGCCCTTTGCTTAACAAGAACCTATCTCTGCCTTTAAAATAATCAAGGACTCTGCTTCCAATATGTTTTCAGGAAGTGGCCCTCTGAGAGGATAAAACTATTTCAATCTTCTAAACAGTGACCCTACTTCTAGACTGTCTCTTAAGGAAACATCCTCTCTATGTCATAGAGTCATAGAGATGTACAGCATGGAAACAGACGCTTCGGTCCAACCCGTCCATGCCGACCAGATATCCCAACCCAATCTAGTGCCCCCTGCCAGCACCCAGCCCATATCGCTCCAAACCCTTCCTATTCATATACCCATCTAAATGCCTTTTAAATGTTGCAACTGTACCAGCCTCCACCACTTCCTCTGGCAGCTCATTCCATACACACACCACCCTCTGTGTGAAAAAGTTGCCCCTCAGGTCTCTTTTATATCTTACCCCTCTCACCCTAAACCTATGCCCTCTAGCTCTGGACTCCCCCACCCCAGGGAAAAAACTTTGTCTATTTACCCTATCCATGCCCCTCATAATTTTGTAAACCTCTAATAAAGTCACCCCTCAGCCTCCAACGCTCCAGGGAAAACAGTCCCAACCTGTTCAGCTCCTCCCTATAGCTCAAATCCTCCAACCCTGGTAAAATCTTTGTAAATCTTTTCTGAACCCTTTCAAGTTTCACAACATCTTTCCGATAGGAAGGAGACCAGAATTGCATGTAATATTCCTACAGTGACCTAATCAATGTCCTGTACAGCCGCAACATGACCTCACAACTCCTGTACTCAGTACTCTGACCAATAAAAAAAAGCACACAAAACGCCTTCTTCACTATCATATCTACCCTCAACTCCACTTTCAAGGAGCTATGAACCTACACTCCAAGGTCTCTCTGTTTGGCAACACTCCCTAGGACCTTACCATTAAGTATATAAGACTTGCTTTCCCAAAATGCAGCACCTCACATTTATCTGAATTAAACTCCATCTGCCACTTCTCAGCCCATTGGTCCATCTGGTCCAGATCCTGTTGTAATCTGAGGTAACCCACTTCGCTGTCCACTACACCTCCAATTTTGGTGTCATCTGCAAACTTATTAACTGTACCTCTTATGCTCGCATCCAAATCATTTATGTAAATGACAAAAAGTAGAGAACCCAACATGGATCCTTGTGGCACTCCACTGGTCACAGCCTCCTGTGTGGCACCTTGTCAAAGGCCTTCTTGAAATCCAGGTAGATAATATCCATTGGCTCACCTTGGTATAACCTGCTCATTACTTCCTTGAAGAATTCTAACAGATTTGTCAGTCATGACCTCCCCTTGACGATAGCATACTGACTTTGCTCTATTTTACTATACACATCCAAGTACTCAGAAATCTCATCCTTCACAATGGACTCCAAAACCTTACCCATGAACGAGGTTAAGCTAATCAGTCTGTCACTTTCCATCTTTTTTAGGGGTGTCATTTTAGTGATTTTCCAGTTCTCTGAGACCACCCCTGACTCTAGCGATTCCTGAAAGATCACCTATAATGCCTCCACTATCTCTTCAGCTATCTCCTTTAGAATTCTTGGATGTAGTTATCTGGTCCAGATGATTTATCCACCTTCAGGCCATTCAATTTTTCTAGCACCTATATGTAGGAGAAACACGGCTTCATTTCTCCAAAACAAATTCCATAAATCAGATAAACTAAAGTAGAAATGTTGCCTGGAACATTATGAAAAAAAATCATTATAATTCTGGAACCAATGAATAATTTCCTGTGAGACAAAATAACTGCTAGAATGTCATAAAGTGAAGCTGCGGATAGCATCACAATGAGCAAAGAAACATTTTTTTCCCCACAACATCATTTTAGACCTGCCAACACAGTCTAGTAATTTGGCCACTAAATAATAGCACAAAAGATATGTAATGGTGTGACATTTTAAGAAAATTAGATGTTTCAGACATTGATGTTAACGTCATGCCAGTCTTTTATCACATCAACATAAAATGCAAAGCATTACTCACCGGTGATCTTTGCTGAATGACTGAATAGTTTGTGGACAATAATTTACGTTTGTACCTCTGATAAGAATAATTCAATTAAAAGGCTTGTTTTGCTTGCTGATGTCATATACAAAGCATCTTCACTGGTTACAGGGCAATATAGTTTATGACAAGGACAATGAAAGAAATCTCTGAACTGAAAGCTACTGTTGCATCTGCCATCCTTTCTTGGAAAAAAAAAGCACCTCTTCACAAATGGTTAATTTATGTTTATAACATCCTAATATCAACATACTTCATTTCACTTAGTAAGACAAGACTCCCCATACAGGTTGTTTAAGCTCTCTTTTGTATAATCCAAAATTTGCAAGATGGTGCACAATTAAAACCAAGGAAGCAGAATTAGTCAGCAACTTTTTGTCAATTATATAAATGATTTGGATGTGAACATAGGAGGTATAGTTAATAAGTTTGCAGATGACACCAAATTTGGAGGTGTAGTGGATAGTGAAGAAGGTTACCTCACAGTACAATGGGATCTTGGTCAGATGGGCTAACGGGCTGAGGAGTGGCATGCAGAGTTTAATTTAGATAAATGTGAGGTGCTGCATGTTGGAAAAGCAAATCAGAACACTTAATGGTAAGGTCCTGGGGAGTGTTGCAGAACAAAGAGACCTCAGAGTGCAGGTTTATGGTTCCTTGAAAGTGGAGTTTCAGGTAGATAGGATAGTGAAGAAGGTGTTTGGTATCTTTCCTTTATACTGAATACTGGAGTTGGGAGGTCATGTTGCGGCTATACAGGACATTGATTAGGCCAGTTTCGGAATATTATATGCAATTCTGGTCTTCCTCCTATCAGAAGGATGCTGTGAAATTTGAAGGGGTTCAGAAAAAATTTACAAGGATGTTGCCAAGGTTGGAGGATTTGAGCAATATGGAAAGGCTGAATAGGCTGGGGTTGTTTTCCTTAGAGCATCGGAGGCTGAGGGATGACCTTACAGAAGTTTATAAAGTCATGAGGGGCATGGATAGGGTAAATAGACAAGGTCTTTTCCCTGGGGTGGGGGAGTCCAGAACCAGGGGGCATAGCTTTAGTGTGAGAGGAGAAAGATTTAAAAGAGACCTAAGGGGCAATCTTTTCATTCAGAGGGTGGTGTGTGTATGGAATGAGCTGCCAGAGGAAGTGGTGAAGGCTGGTACAATTACAGCATTTAAAATGGGTATATGAATAGGAAGGGTTTAGAGAGATATGGGCCAAGTCCTGGCAAATGGGACTAGATTAGATTAGGATATCTGGTCAGCGTGGACAAGTTGGACCGAAGGGTCTGTTTCTGTGCTGTACATCTCTATCACTCTGTTATTGCCCATGAAATGTTGTTCTATTCTCCAACTGCACAGAGTAAATTTCTTGGTCTTTTTAAAATCGTTTTTTCTTAATCACCTTACAACATTTTTTACATTAAAGGTGTTGTATAAATGCAACTTGCCAAATTTTCCTAAATAATACTGCCCGTAATACAGATTAATTCCTTTCTTCATTTTGTCAGTCCTTAAGGAAGAAATGAAAGAAGAGGACAATGGAAAAACAATTTCTACCTTCTGTTCCACTCAGTTTATATAGAAGAAATAGATACTTTGCTTGCCTATTAGCAGAAGAAATCACTGTTTTATTAAAACACTGGCTGGTGCTGCCCAAATATGTTGGATTTCTTAAGTAAAAGACCTGGACTCTAGTAGATCTAAGTTGGCAAACAGAGCAAGGAATTTGATACTACTTCATTCTTAACTACTACTTTATTTTAAAGCATTCTCAAATACATGTTGTTAAGGACTATTTAGATAAAGTAGAATTAGATTATCATGATGCCTCAATACAATACTCATTAATTTCTTTGGGGATGTCTTTTCATTCTGTTTAAAAAATGATATAAAAGTAACATCTAAAGGCAATTATTTTTATCAGGTAAAGCAAAGTAAATGTAATCTTCTGCAAATAATCTGTATTTTCAATCCAATAAAAACTAGTTCAAAAGCTCAATCAAAACTAGTTTCTCTATTTGCTAAAGTTGTTTCCAAAACTAATTTAATTTATTGCTTAAATATTGGTAAAAATGGACAAGAACTTGAAGCTTTTCACCAGGAATTCATCAGAACTAGGATGCAAGTGACTCGAAAGCAAGAGGAAAACTTTAGCTACATGTCTCATTTCAGCAAAGACAAATTGAATTATAGTCAATTTGTATAGAGATCACTGAAAATGGATGGAGTTAGTAGAAATTAAACTAATATAAAATGAGATATCTTACATTACATCAGTTTATTTGACTCTGGAAACATTAGCCAATATGGATACACTATAGTTACCTCCACTGCCACAGTTCTGTGTGCTGTTCTTGCAGAGATGAACAGCTAAGCAAGAAGATAAAGAATGAGTTGTGATTTGCGTATGTATTTATGCTAAATTTACTGCCAAAGCAGAACACATTTGTCCTACAATCTTTCTATGCTGTCGAATAGCATGTTGCTCTTCATTTTGAGTCAGAATCAATTTATCAGACAAACTAACAGATATTCTATCAGTTCTGGTTCGTAGCTCACTTTGGTTATTAGGGTCTGTAACATTAAATTAATTAATACAATAAAATTAATAGTACCATTGTAAATGCAATACACATATATATGGAAGGATGGTTGAAGTTTTGAAGCTTCAGTAGCTGTCTGGGGTAATGATCTTGCGGATCATTGTCAGGATGGGAGTTGAGGGATTTGAGGTGGAACCCAGACTCGTGTCTTCTTTCAATATGATCACAAACTCTGTTCTTTTGGTGCAGGACAATTGGCAGGGAGATGACAGCATTATATTATACAACTGAGAGTGAGAAGACAAAGACACGTTATAATTAACAGGATGTCCTTGGCACTGTTAAACCTACAGGACAGCGCTCGATGTCACTTTCACTGAAAGAAGGACAGAGACAGAATCTATAACATGGCTCTCTTGTAATGCAGTAGCAGTGTTCCTACCCCTGGACCCTGGCTGAGTTTAAATCCCACCTGCTCCAGAGATGTGTAATAACATCTCCAAACAGGTTGATAAGAAAAATATACATTTTTAATGTTCCTCACTGTGATACATCCAACCAAATATGGTACAATGTATTCCCTTTCATATAACAAAATTGTGAGTATTTTCATTTGTGTACAACTTAAATGTTCTTCTAGAATCCTTTAATGCGGAAAACTTGGAACACAGGCTTTATAACATTGGGCTTGAGACAATCAATCTTTAAACATATACTGTAACTTCCTTTGATTTAGAAATACAAGTGTTTACTTGAACATAGACACTAACACACTAAATTCAGTTGAAGCCTATGCTTTAAAAAAAGCAGAGCAGAGATATTGCACACTGATGTAATTAATAGGTTGCCAGTTATAGTTGTTATTAGATACAAGAATTATTTAAATAGCCAATTTTGCACCACAAGGTGTGTAATCTATTGGTGTAGAAAATGGCTGTTGTCATTTTCCTAATGACAGAGGTCTCACATTTTATTCCATTTGTATTTATTCTGAATAAATATGTATGAAAAAAGAAATCATTTCTGTCCTTTGCACAAACAGCCCTTTATAGTATTTCATTATCTAGGGAGCGATATGCCTTTACATGACATCTTTCACATCTCCAGAAGTTTCAAGCATTTCATAGATAAGTAAATACTTTTGAATTTTGGGTATTTGTTGAAAATACAATGTAAACGGCAGACATAAATGATTAGTTAAATTAACTCCCTTCAAGCAGCCAAATCCACCTCCCATTCAGCCCATTGAGTCTGTTCTGCCATTCAATGAGATCACGGCTTATCTAATAAAGCTCAATTCCACATTTCTGCCTTTTTCCTGTCATTTTTGACTCCTTGTTAACTTCATCTACTATCTCTTCTGCCTGCAGGCATTCAAATGTTACTTAGCAGTGAGTCAATATTTCAGATAAAATTTGTATATTATTGCTCAATATCCACTTCTCTGGGATGATGTTCAATTCACTTTCAAAGTATACTTGGTTAATATTCCAAAAACACAAGCAATTTACATTTTTAATGCCAAGTCCTCTGCCATAAGTATTAACACATTATTATGTCAGTCATCTTTACAATTTATAGTGCATTTCATTAGACACTGCTTCTGTGCATAATATTTCCATAGCTACCTTTTCATCACTTGTCAGGCAATGGTGATCCTGTCTAGAAGGCACAACTACGAATCAGTTATTCTTAAATCAGAGCATTATTAACAGTGGTGACAGAATCTGCCAACATGTCTTTCATTAAATGCCACTACTTAGTTTATAGTTTCAGTGCAGTAATCATCTTGCTTAGTTACATTTCTTTGACTTAGTAATTTGACTAGTTTGTCACTGCTCTGTGAATCATGATACCATGTCATATTTATTGTGCTATTAAAATTACAACTTTTTTTTTACAGCTTCTATTGTTGATTTGATTTAAGAACAACATGGTCAATTGCATCTACAGAATTCCAATCAGCATGATCCTAAAACAAGAGACGGTACATCAGCTTTAAGATACAGCAGACTGTGACATGAGACAGCAAGCATCTGGAGCAAATTGGTAAGTAAATGTTTATTGCTGATTCCTATACGTGGATTTTCTAAA
This sequence comes from Chiloscyllium plagiosum, assembly GCF_037043375.1. Taxonomy (NCBI): domain Eukaryota; kingdom Metazoa; phylum Chordata; class Chondrichthyes; order Orectolobiformes; family Hemiscylliidae; genus Chiloscyllium; species Chiloscyllium plagiosum. The sequence goes on from NW_028270146.1 coordinate 45,573,554, forward strand.
CACATAATTAATCTAAAGTGCACTTTACAGAAGACAATGTCACATCATGCATAACCCTGGGAATGACATGAAGTCAATGGGTGAACACGTTTCAGAAGTTTCTGATAAAATAACTGTACTCAAAGGATATAGCATTCTCAGAATTCTGTTCTGGTTGTTTTCTAGACTAAATACAAACATTTCCAATGACAGAACTGATATAGCTTAGACAAAAAGAGAAGTTGTAACCTTACAGAAGAAACCTGATGGTTGAGATGTGCAGCAAATCATACTGGACACAGAAAATTTGATGAACTCGCAAATGCTTCAGCCCAAATTATATTACTTAATCAGCAGAATGTACCTATTAGATTGGCCCTTCTGGGTTAGACAAGATTCCCCTAATAAAAATTATAGCATCTCTTATTCCTTATATTTTTGAAGAAATATCAATTCCTATTGACTGCATGTCATTCCCAGGATTACACTCGATCCAACACTGCATTCTGTAAAGTGCTCTTCAGATTAATAAAGTGAGATGTCACTGTAATATGTGATTCACACTTCCATGATGATAACGCTTCAATTATGTTTACTTTAATTACTATCCTACTTTCTTTCAGTTGAACTGAAAAAATACTCCTGGTTCCTCAGAATAGGAATTCATAAAAATAACAAAGACTTACAGCATATAGAAAGCCATTCTGTGCCAGCCAAAAACAAAAAGTGATCCACCTTCATCCTATTTTCTATTTCTTGGCCCACGACCATTTCTTGACCCACGAATATGAGTGCAAATTAACTTAATGTTTAAAAACATGATGAGGATTTCTACTATCCGTTCAAGCTGTGAATACAGGAGAAGAAATCTGACAAAATATTAGTGGATTCAGAGTTGGTAGAAGCAATGGACAGATGAAAGTCGAGATGAAGGTACTGGAAAGGTTGACTATACTTACAGCCAATAAGACACCCTGCCTGGATGATTTGGAACCCTGGTTACTGATGGAATGAAGATGGAGAAAGTAGAAGCAAGTTCTTGCCATAATGTTTCAATCTTCTATAGTTACAGGGAAAGTACTAGGGTCTTCGGGAGTGATAAATGTGACACCATTATTAAAAAAAAAATAATTCTACCAGACGCAGGGAGAGGCCAATTAACATCAACATTGGACAAGAATTAAGAAAGAACAATCAAAGCAAAAATAAATATGTCTCAAGGGCTATTAAGGATGGGCAATCAATGGAGACCTAGCTGGAAAGGTCCATTCCCTGAATTCATTAAAAATAAGTTGTAAAAGGCAGATTGTATTTGCCTAACCTAACCAGTGGTAATATTGCTAGACTATTAATCCAGAAAGCCAGCTAATGTTCTGAGGAGCCAAGTTCAACAGATGTGGAATTCAATTGATAAAAATTGGAATTAACAATCTATTGATGAAACCGTAGGTGATTGTCAAAAAAGTCCATCTGGTTCACTAATGTCCTTCAGGGAAGGAAATTTGTTATCCTCACCTGGTCTGGGCTACATGTGAGTCCAGAGCCACAGCAATGCTGTTGACTCTCAACTGCCCTCTGAAGTAGCCTAGCAAGCCATTAGTTGTAACAATTGCAATGAACTCTTAACAAAGAAAGAAACCAGCTAGACCATTTGGCATCAACCTCAGCACCGGAAATGACAGCAACAGAAATAGCCCTGTCAACCCTGAAAAGTCCTCCTTACTAACATCAGGGGGCTAGAGCAGACTAGTTGGCAGTACTAACTCAAGTATGAGTTCAATTCAGGCCAAATCAGATGAGGATGGCAGATTTCCTTCCTTGAAGGATATTAGTGATCCAGATGGTTTTATTCTGATCATCAACAATGGTTTCTTAATTCCAGGTATGTGTTTAATAGAATTTAAATTCCACAATCTACCAAGCTGGGATTCAAAGGTGCCCAGAACATTAGCTGACAGCCTGATTAGTCTAGTAACGGAATCAAACCTCAGTGTCCCAGTCGTCAGTCATCATTATCTCTGGATAATGTCCTGTGCCACTGGTAAGACAGACCTAGCACAGGTGGCAGGACAATGATATGCAGTCAGAAGGACCTTGTCCTAACAGTTCTCAACTTTGACTCCGCACCCCATGGTTTTTGGTTAAACATGGGCAAGGAAAACTCCTGCTGATTACCACCTACTGTTCTCCCATGGCTGATGAATCAATATTCCTCCAACAACACTTGGAGGAAACACTGAAGGAAGCAAGGGTGTAAAATGCACTCTGGGTGGAGGAAGGATGACCATCGCATAGTCCATGTTCAGATGAAATTTTGTCTTCACATTCGACAATACCCTCCAGCACTGTGTGTGGCACTTTTACCACAGACTTTGAACATATCTAGCATCCATGAGATGCTACAGGCCATCAACAGCAGCAGAACTGTATTCCAGCGGAATTTGCAACCTCATGATCTGGCACATTCCCCAACTTAAGCCAGGGGATCTGCCCTGATTCAATGAAGACTGCAGGAAGGCATGCTAAGGGCAGCACTAGGCATATTTAAAATGAGGTGTCAACCTGGTGAAGCTGCCAAACACATCCAGTTGAGAATGGTGGTGGACAATTTAACAACTCATTGGAAGATAAAATTCTGTAAATATCCCCATCCTTAAAGATGGAAGAACCCAACACATCTGTACAAAAAATAAAGCTGAAACAATCCCACAATCTTCAGCCAGAAGTGTAGAGTGGATGATCCATCTCAGCCTGCTCCAGTGATTTGCAGCAACACAGATGCCAGTCTTCAGCCAATCATTCCACACGATGTCAAGAAATGTTGGAGGCAAAAAGAGTCCCTGACAACACTCTGGGAATAGTACTGAAGACTTCTGCTCCAGGTTAGCACTGCTGCCTCACAGCACCAGGGTGCCAGGTTCGATTCCAACCTCGGGCGACACTCTGTGTGGAGTTTGCACATTCTCCCCGTGTCTGTGTGGGTTTCCTCCCACAGTCCAAAGATGTGCAGGTCAGGTGAATTGGCCATGCTACATTGCCCATAGTGTTAGGTGCATTAGTCAGAGAGAAATGGGTCTGGGTGGGTTACTTTTCAGAGGGTCGGTGTGAATTAGTTGGGCCAAAGGGCCTGTTTCCACACTGTAGGAAATCTAATCTAATCCAATCAAACTTGCTGCTCCCGTAGTCAAGCTTTTCCAGTACAGTTACAACACTGGCACCTGCCCAACAATGTTATAGAAAATTGCTCAGATATGTCCCGTACACAAAAAGTAGGACAAATCCAACTAACCAATTACTGCCTCATTAGTCAATTCTCGATCATGAGTAAAGTAATGGAAAGCTATCAAGAAGCAGCTGCTCAGCAAACCTGTTCAGTGATGCCCTGTTCGGGTTCCGCCTCCTGACCTCATTGCTGCCTTGGTTCAAACATGGACAAAAAAGATGAATTCCAGAGGAAAGGTGCGATTGACAACCCTTGATATGAAGACTAAGTGTGACATCAGGAGCCGTAGTAAAAGTGGAATCAATAGGATTCAGGGAGAATACTCTTCGCTAGCTCAAGTCACATCTGAAACAATAGCAAGATGATTCTGGTTGTTGGAGGTCAGTCATCTCAGCTCCAGGACATCTCTTCAGCAATTTCTCAGGAGAGTGTCCTGAGAAGATGGCCCAACCATCTTCAGGTGCTTCATGAATGACCTTCCTTCTATCCTAAGGTCGAAGTGGGGATGTTTGATGATGATTGCCCAATGTCCAGCACCTCTCGCAAATCTTCAGATACTGAAGCAGCCCACACTCAAATGCAACAAGATCTGGACAACATCCAGGCTTGGGATGACCAGTAGCAAGCTGAATCGCACAACTGCCAGGCAAGCACCATCTCCAATAAGAGACAATCTACCCAAAACAAACTATAAGACATTCCATAGTGTTAGCATCACTGAATCCCCCACAATGAACATCTGGGGGAATTCCATTGACCAGCAACTCAACCGGACCCACCACATAAACATACTAGCTACAACGCTGGTCAAAGGGTAGGAATACTATAGCAAGTAACTCACCTCCTGACTCCCAAAGCTTCTTGACCATGCTTAAGGAACACATCAGGAGTACTGCTCACTTGCTTGGATGATGGTAGCTCCAATAGCATACCAGAAGGTGGACACCATCAAAGACAAAGCAGCTTGCTTTGATTGGCACCACATCTACAAGCATTTACTGCCTTGTCCACTGACACTCAGTAGCAATAGTGTGTACAATCTACAAGATGCACTGCAGAAATGCATAAAGTTCAAGAAGGCAGTTCACCACCACCTTCTGAAGAACAACCAATGATGGGCAATAAATGCTGGCCAGCCACTAATGCCAGTGACCCACAAGTGAACAAAATGAGGATTAATGATGGGAATGCAATGAATGTTGTCCAGCTGAATAGAGTTCCCAATTGTCTAAATGGATAGAATTCCCAAAAATACCACACAAAATTGCAAATCAAGTGACAGCATGTGGATTTGTGGGATTTTAGGAGACACAGAAACTCTAATTCTTTGCCAACCATGATCAGTAGTTATGCCATGTCCTAAAGCAAGACAAGCTGATTCTCCTTATTGATTTCAATGCCAGAGTTGAGAAGGACACAAATCTCTGGAAAGGTGTGACTAGCAAGGAAGGGGTAAGGAAAGCAAATACCAACAGAGTCCTCATTCCAATGAAATGCTTTGAAGATGGTCTGACCAAAACACATAAGACAAAGGAGCAGAGGTCAGCTATTCAGTCTACCTGGTCTGGTCTGCCATTCAATGAGACTATGGCTAATCTGATAAATCTCAACTCCATTTCTGCCTTTAAACCATAACCTTCAATTCCCTTACTAATTAAAAATCTATCTCAGTCTTGAACACACTTAATGAAACAATCTCAACAGCCTTCTACTGTAAAGAATTCACAGATGCACTATCCTCAAAAACAAAAACCCTCATTTCTGTCTCAAATGCATGACTCATTGTTCTGAAATTATGCCTTCTGGTCCCAGACTCTCCCATGAGGGGAAACATCCTTTCCATATTTATCTGGTCAAGTCACCTAAGAATGTTGTATATTTCAATAAGGTATCCTGTCATTCTTCTGTATATCTAGGGCTACAGGACCAATCTAATCAACCCCTCCTCAGAGAACAATATTTCCGTACCTGGTACTATCTTAGTAAACCTCTCTGGACTTCCCCTAATGCCAGTATATCTCTCCTTAGATAAGAGGACAAAAACTGTTGAGAGTATTGCAGTTGCAGTCTGACTAGTACCTTGTATAGTTCTCGCAAAATTCTCCTATTTTGTACTCAATTCCCTCTGAAATTAAGGCCAACATTCTATTTCATTTCCCTATTAACCACTGACATGGATGCTAGCTTTTCATGATTTATGGTTGAGGACTCCTAGATTCCCCCTGTTCTATAGATTTCTGCAGTCTTTCTCCATTTAAATGGTATTCAGCTCCTCTATTCTTCCTACCAAAGTGCATAACCTCAAACCTCTCCACATTACTTTCCATCTGCCAGGTTTCTGCCCACTCATTTGTCAATATCACTCTTCGGGTTCATCCTGACCATTCAGCTTCCCACCTATTTTTGTGCCAACTGCAACTGATGATGTAGTGAAATGTCAATTAACTAGCAATCCAGAACCCCAGGCCATCGTTCAGGACACATCGCTTCAAATCATACCATGGCAGATGATGAGATTTGAATTCAATAAAAAATCTGGAATAATGATGATGCTACCTAAATGGTGAATGTATAAGTACTGTCAATTGCCATAAATCTTCCTTTCTTACCTGATGGAGCCTAATGTGACTTCAGATCCTTGGCAATGTGGTTGACTTTTATCTGACATCTGGACAATTAGGGGTGGGCAAAAAGAGCTGAAGCTCACATCCCATGAACAAATAGATAAAAATGTGTCGACAGCACATTGACTTTCATCAACCAAATCATTGATATTGTATAGTAAATACTTTTGGCCCCTGAACTGATCCCTAAGCACATTACTAGTTACAGTTTGTCATTCAGAAAATCTTCCCCTTATCAATACTCTCTGTCTTCTATTATTTAGTGAATCCTCTATCAACAATATACTACACTCAGAACAAACCCCTTACTTCATCAGAGACTCAAATAAGAGATCTCATGGCAACACCCTTATTCCAGACATTGGCACTGCCTTGATTAAAACATTGTGCAAGCAAGGAACTGTAAGAATGTTCTCATCACTCATGCCATGAAAGGTGCTGACATCAGCTGGACCAATGATTGCCTAGCGCAGAGTACAAACTCCACAAACATGGCCCATAAACAGCAGTAGCAGCAAAAGCACTGCTATAGAAAATTCATTATCAATGGACTCAAAAATTCTGCGAAAAAAGACCTACACAGTTAGACCACGATAATTCACTGGGTAATGCTCAACAAATAGGACCATAGGCTGTCCAATTTCTGGGAAAACTTTAAACCCATCATAAACAGCAACTGTGAGGCCAGCCTTAGTTTCTCTACCAGGAAGCAAAGATTGGTTTGATGAGAATGACCAGGAGATGTTTGTTGTGAGATGGCAGGGGAGTAGGGCACGCCAGGCGGAGGTCATCCACTCCACCCATTCTTTTCTTTTTAGTGCTTTTTTTCTCTTCTTTTCTTCTCTTCAACTCTCTGTCCCTAGTGATGTTTCCCCGCTTCCAGCAAGTGACAATTCCTAGTCTCTGGCAACGACTCTCAGCTTGGCCCAGTGGCCTCCCGGCCTGGCACGGCAACCCACAGGTGTGGCGTGGCTTCCTCCCAGCATGGCTTGACGACCTCCTGGCCTGGAGCAGCAATCTCCTCCCGTAGGGGTCTCCCAACGTGGTGTGGCAAACTTCTGTCCTCTCGCAGCGGCCTCCCAGTATGGCAGCACGGTGTGGAGCCAGGGCCCAGTGTGGACTGGAAGCTAGGTGCTGTCATGGTCTGGGGTACTGGACTTTTATTTCTGAAATGCTGTATGCTTTATTTCTTTATGGTCTAATATCTTGCAACTGAGGAGCTGTGCCAAGGTACTTTTGTAACTAAATTGGTGCTGGAATTGGTGATGTATAAACTTTTCACTATACTCATTGAGTATATGTGACAATAAAGGCTATCCTATTCTATTCTATCTAGGAGCTACTAGTTCTCAAACAAGATGTATTCCTAAAGTGGTAGCATCAACAAAACACGAAATAAAGCAGGAAAATATAGTCCGAGCTCCAACAAAATGTCTGAGATCTAAACAGCAGATGCTGGTTGGAAAATCAGACAAGATCATCAATGGCCCAAACACCCAAGGAGCTATCCCATTGAGAGTTAGGAACGGGATGGCAGTCATAAAAGACATGGAGATAGCAAGCAATCACTTTGATGATCTCGTCAAACACGTTCAGTCCTCTACATGAATGCCCTCAACCTCATCCCACAACATACTACCCGGCAGTACCTCAGCCCAACATAAGATTGAAAACATGTGAGAACCAACAAAGCCACCAAATTGCTACCAAAATACTGAAATAAGTGGAGAGGCATACTTGACACAAATGTATAACTTAACTGTCTCAACCGGAAGGAAGAAAGCATGCCAGGTCTCTCGAAGACACCTTAATTATGACCATCTTCAAGAAAGAAGACAAGGATGATTGTGGCAACTACAGAGGGGTCAACCTGTTGTCCAGCCCAGGAAACTTCATTGCATGAATCCTCCTCGCTCACTTCCTCCCAGTGACCGAAGAGCTCCTACCAGAGTCACACCACCAATTCTTCCATTAAGACAGTGGACATGATCTTCACAGCAAGGCAAGTCCATTTGACTGCCTTTGACCTGACAACTGAGAGGGATTATGCAGCATCCTTCTCAAAGTAACCACCTGCAGAAATTCATCACCATCCCGTGCCTGCTGCACTGGTAGCAGTATTACTAGCTCCCCCCTCCCTGCATGTAAATAAGACACAGACAATGTATAGCAGGCACCTCCAATCCCAACAGAAATATCATCAAAACTTTCTCCACAAAAATCCTGCAAATCCAATAGCAGGACAGATGTTCCAAAATTATTATCCTCTTTTGGGGCAACATACCAGCATTGAGGTACTGGTTACTGTCAACCAGCTGCTTTGGGTGGTCCACATCATCCATGTGCCTGATACAAGCCAGCGAAGAAGCATCTGCAAAACTGCCAACCATTTTGAGTGCAGAGGTGGAGGGAAAATGCTACAGTGCAATAAATATGCAAAAACTCAAGACTCCAACCCACTGTCTCATCAAACTCTACTCATTCCATCTGTAGTTGAGAGTGTGGTGCTGGAAAAGCTATTCATCAGGAATGAGGCTTGTGGGCTGGGGGGGCTGATAAATGGGAGGAGGGGTGAGGTGGGGGGGAAGGTAGCTGAGAATGTGATAGGTAGATGAAGGAAAGGGAAAAGGTAATAGGTCAGAGAGGGGTTGGAGTAGATAGATAGGAAAGGTGATGGACCGGTCAGGAGGGCGGTGCTGAGGTGGAGACTTGGGACTGGGATAATTATCCCATGTGGTTGCAGGGTCCCAAGGCAGAAGATGAGGCTTTCTTCCTCCAGACGGCAGGTGGTAATGATTTGGAGATGAAGAAGACCCAGGCCCTGCACGTCCTTGGCGGAGTGGAAGGAGGGGTGTTGAAGTGTTCAGCCATGGGGTGGTGGGGTTGGTTGGTGCGGGTGTCCCAGAGATGTTCTCTGAAACGATCTGCAAGTAGGCATCCTGTCTCCCTGATGTAGAGGCGACCACATCAGGTGCAACTGATACAGTAGATGACATTGGTAGTGTTACGGGTATCTGTCGGATGTGGAAGGATCCTTTGGGGCCTTAGACAGAGGTGAGGGGAGTAGTGTGGGCACAGGTATCCGTGGTTAGTCAGTCACTGGATATAGAGAGGTCCAGGAAGGGGACAGAGGTGTCCAAGATGGTTCAGGTGAATTTGAGGTTGGGGTGGAAGTATTAGTAAAGTTGATGAACTGTTCAACCTCCTCGTGGGGGCACAAGGCGGCACTAATACAGTCATCGATATAGCGGAGGAACGGATTGGGAGTGGTACAGAAAATGGACTGTTCCACGTACCTGACAAAGTGGCAGGCATAGTTGTGTCCCATGTGAGTGCCCATGGCTATCCCTTTGGTTTGAAGGAAGTGGGAGGATTGGAAGGAGAAGTTGTTGAGGGTGAGGACCAGTTCAGCCAGGCAGATGAGGGTGTCGGTGAAAGGCTACTGGTTGGGACGGCGTGAGAGGAAGAAACGGAGGGCTTGGAGGCCTTTGTCATGGCGGATAGAGGTGTACAGACTGGATGTCCATGGTGAAGATGAGGCATTGGGGGCTAGGGAAACGAAAATCTTGGAGGAGGTGAAGTGCGTGCTGTCTGAAACGTAGGTGGGGAGTTCCTGGACTAAGGGGGACAGGACGGTGTCAAGGTAGGCAAAGACAAGTTCAGTGGAACAGGTTCAGGCTGAGACAATGGGGTGACCGTGGAAGTCAGGTTTGTGAATCTTTCGTATGAGGTAGAATCAGGCGGTGCAGGGTTCACAGACAATGAGGTTGAAGGCTGTGGACAGGAGATCCCCAGAGGTGATGAGGTTGTGGATAGTCTGGGAGATGATGGTTTGGTGAGGTAATGGCTGAGGGGACAATAGGAGGAGTTGTCTGCAAGTTGGCACCTGGCTTCAGTGGTGTAGAAGTTGGTGCGCCAAACTACCACTGTACCCCTTTTGTCTGTGAGTTTGATGGTGAGGTTGGGGTTGAAGTGGAGGGCACCACCGGATTCTACCTCCTACCAAAGATTCACAAACCTGACTTCCCCGGTCAACCCATTGTCTCAGCCTGCGCCTGTCCCACTGAACTCATCTCTGCCTACCTTGACACCATCCCCTTAGTCCAGGAACTCCCCACCTACATTTGGGACACCACCCACGCCCTTCACCTCCTCCAAGATTTTCGCTTTCCTAGCCCCCAACGCCTCATTTTCACCATGGACATCCAGTCCCTGTATATCTCTATCTGCCATGACGAAGGCCTCCAAGCCCTCCATTTCTTCCTCTCATACTGTCCCCACCCCCCCCGTCCCATTTATCTCTCAGCCCTCCGGCCCACAAGCCTCATTCCTGATGAAAGACTTATGCCCGAAATGTCGATTCTCCGGCTCCTCGGATGCTGCCTGACCTGCTGTGCTTTTCCAGCACCACACTCTCGACTCTGATCTCCAGCACTTACAGTCCTCACCTTCTCCTCATTCCTTCTGTCGCAGGGTTTGCAAATTCAGTCTGGATTTCCACTCTGAAAAGTCATCCTTGATCTCAAGGGACTGATTCCTGATGAAGGGCTTATGCCTGGAATGTTGATTCTCCTGCTCCTTGGATGCTGCCTGACCTGCTTTGTTTTTCCAGCACCACACTCTTGACTCTTGAGGGACTGCCTAAGATACATAGAGTTTGAGATCAGGGGAAGGGGGGGGTCTATCTTTGGGAACCCCACACCTTTTTTTTATGGGAACTCATTTATTGTGAACTCTCTCTCATGTCTTCCTTCAATAATTCTCTCTGCTTTGATACTGATTTACCTTCAAAATAACCAATATTAGTCTATATTTAATCCAATCGCAAATCATATTTCAACTTAATAAAATTGACTGTTGCCCAAATTAAAACTTCTACTTGTGCTCTATATTTGTCCTTTTCCATAATTATGATCACTAACATTAAAATGCTCCCTCACCGAAATCTCTTGCCATTGTGAAGAAATATCATGTTGGATTTGAAACTTTATGTTTCTCTCTCCATAGATGCTGCCAGACCCTCTGAGTTTCCCCAGTATTTTCCCCAGATCACTGACATCCAAAGTACTTTGCTTTTTCAGATCACCAATATCCACAGCACTTTGCTTTTAACCCTTTTACCTGCTGAGCCTCATTTCATAAAGCTACATCCAGAACCTGTCTAATCGCTGCTTGAATTTGCTATATACTGAAAAATACATTTCCCCGAAATGCATTAAGAATTTTGTGCCTTTTAAAATATTAGGGTAATTGAAACCCCTGCTGTTTTGCACTTCTTAGCAAATTGTTTACATATTTGATCCTCTTGTAATGTTCTATTGTTCTGATTATATGAAGCTCTATAGAATATATCCCACAGTAGTATCATTACTGCTTTTTTGTTACTCAGTGCAACCCAATATATTGTCATTTGATGATCCTTCTCGCATGCCATCTCTCCTCACAGCTGTGATTGTTTCTTTAACCAATATCACAATTCCTTTCCTCCTTTTTAATTTCCACTTTATCCAATTTTATTTTGAGCTCCCATTCCTGACCTCCTTTAAGCCACTCTTTAGAAATGTCAATGATATCATACTTCCAAATACCTATCTGTGCCCTCTGCATATTCACCTTATTCATTGGACTCCGTGAAACACATACCAATCACCAAACAGCTCCTTTTGTTGTTTATTTTCTCAATTCTTCATATATGATTAGTTTCATGACATCCATTCTACTGTACTTAGCAGGAGAAAGTGAGGACTGCAGATGCTGGAGATCAGAGCTGAAAAATGTGTTGCTGGAAAAGCGCAGCAGGTCAGGCAGCATCCAAGGAACAGGAGAATCGACGTTTCGAACATGAGAAGGGCTCATGCCCGAAATGTCGATTCTCCTGCTCCTTGGATGCTGCCTGATCTGCTTCGCTTTTCCAGCAACGCATTTTCAGCTACTGTACTTAGCAGCAGATTTTGTCACAAATCATGCTTTTCTTGTAATGTTCAAATACTTGCTAAGCTTTTGGATCACCTATAAAGCTTTTGATGATTTTATAAAAATTACTTTACAAACACATATATGACTAGAAAATGTAAGGACTAAACCAGTGTATTTTCACACTAGAAATAGTATTCAATTCAGCCCAGATTCTGCAGGAAACAAAAATGCAGCAGGAAATGCAGAACATCAATGTCATCAAGTCTGACCAGCTATAGCATGGTTAGCTACAAAGCTAACCTTGCTTTACTCTGCCATAGCAATGTGAGGAGTCTGAATCTCAGCAGAACTCACCCAACTGTAGAATTGTTTTAAACTAACATCATTGTCATAGCTAATTTCTGCTAAATTAGAGGCATTTTAATGTCCTTAAGTTTAGTGCTGCCAAAATTAATTCCATTTGGCACATTTAGTAAGTAGACAGAGAAGATTTTATCCCATTAACTAAGATGTAATTTGATCACAGATGTCAGAGGTGAAAGCATCTAATTCTCTGATCCAGTCACCATACACTCTGATTATATTCCATGTTACATTTAGACCTATATGTACATTAGATGCAGGACATTGGAAAAAGAAGTATGTATTATCCTTTGGAGGTGATATTCTTCTCAATGCAAAATACAAAAACACCAAAATATCAAGATTAGAAAGTTGTAAACACCAAACCCGAGTTTAAGATAATCAAAAATTGACAACAGAGAGCAAGGCAGCAGGACGAATTAGACTGCTGTTTCAAAAAAAACTGGCACAGACACAATGGGTTAAATTCTCCCGTCTGTGCTGCTGCTCTGTATACAGCTCGTGCCAGGCTGAGTGAGAGGAAATGGAGTTTTATTAAATAGCCCACAGACTAAAGTCATGAGAAACAAAACCACAAGGCAAGTGAATTTAATTCAAGTGAAAGCCAATCCTGACCTCAACTCAATTAGTACCAGCAGGGACACAAGAAAAAAGGCAGACATTTAACTGAAGTTCTCTTCATGTCATTCCTCTGTGTCCAGCTTGTTTCTCAGTGCCAGCTGTCTATCCTTTAATTTATGTTTTAATTGACAGCCAAAAGCTAATGCCTCCCTATCAACCTTTCTAAATAACTTGTTACATTACAACAAATAGGGAAAGCATGCCTAAATATTGGAAACAGTGGAACTGCAGATTTCACGGCCTCAAAATTGTATTCTGAATGTTAAAATCAGAGGGCTTTTTTATCATTACCATCCCTGCCTTACTTATATTGTATTTTGTTTCCAGTTTCAGGCTGGACAGTTCAGGTCCAGACCTCATGGAAACATATCAGCATCAAAAACCAACTCTGTTCCCATTTAAGATTCAGTTTAGCACTATCTGAGGTTACCTATATTGACACATGTTTGGGCACTGCATAGATTTCTCTCTGATTGTCAATTGGGCATCCACCCCATGACTGATTGGGAACATCTCAAGGAGAGAATAATGCCCCAATACCTTGAGCAGGGTCAAATCATTTGAGAGCACCATCCCAAGTTGTCCTGGTGTCAAATGGAGGCCAATTTTCTGAGGACTGAACTGATGTCAACAGAGGGGCAATGGTTGCCTCTTGCAAATAACTGACCAGTCTCAGCTGGTGGAGTTTGCGGGCATCCATTCAGGCATCTGCATAGATGGCCACTTCAGAGCTATTTGATTTGGGACAAGAGTCTTCCATTTGATTCTTAGAAGCTTCTGTATATATTGGTACTACTAATGCATCTAATGGTGGGAATAGGATGGAAAAGATTGGTTATTAAGCATCCTTAATAACCAATGGCACCCTTCAATATTGAGGTAACAACCAGAGAAACCCTTTGTCCCTTTTAGCTTTTTGTGTTCAGAGTAGACCTGTCCAGAATCAGAAGGGTGAGAGAATAGAGAGGAAAACTTTTTCAGTAAGTATCAGCCTCAGAAGTCATCAAATGACATGCTTTCTGAAAGTGTGCTAAGACTAGTTGACAGGTTGTCTGTGATCTCACTCAAACTGCACTGCACTGCACTTCCCTTACTGTTCAGTTTTCACAAACAGCACTGGGTCAGATTTCACAACTACACCTTGAATTTCCTCAGTTGAGGTACAGGCGAAGCAGCAACACCCATAATAAGCAGCTACAGGGTATAGGGCAACATGCTGATTAGCACCAATGCCTCACAGGACCAGTAACCCGGGTTCAATTCCAGCTTTGGGTGACTGTCTGTGTGGAGTTTGCGCATTGTCTTTGTGTCTGCTTGGGTTTCTGCCAGGTGATCCAGGTGCTACAGTCCAAAGGTGTCCAGGTCCAGTGGATTGGATATGTTAAATTAGCCCATAGTGTGCAGGGATGTGTAGGTTAAGTAGATTAGCCATGGTAAATGTGGCATTACAAGGTTAGGTTAAGAGTTTGTGTGGGATGCTCTTCAGAGGGTCCGTGCAGACTCGATGGGGATAATGGCCTCTTTCCACATTGCAGGGATTCTATGATTCCCAAACAAGCAGAAAATGGGCTCACAGACCATGCTGGGAGGAGCTGAAATCCCTAAAAAGAGGGAAAGTCAGCTCTTTCAACAGGAAATGTGGCCTTCTCCGATTCCAGCTGCGGCCATTGTCCAGATGTTAAAGATGTTGGCACTGAACCGCCATGAAAGCCTGACCCTCCTGAAAAAAGATATGTTTGATAGAGTTAGTGCATCAATTTTCCCTCCCTCCTTGTTTGGCTGGCATGAAATTCAAAGGGCAGTATTTAATTGGAGTGGAATCACAACATTCAGGACAAGCATCTTCCTTTAAGCACACCTCCACACCCCCCCATCTCCGACCATTTGATGACCATATGTTAGAGTGTACACATGTTGCAGTATATTGCAACATGAAGTGGGTCAAGATTATTCATGTACTCTGTAATCCATGCTACTCACATCATTACTATTGAATACTGCAGGTTTGATTTGAAGTGCCTCAGAATAACAAGCCATTTAAAGAGCAAAACTGGCAATCTTTTAATTTGGGGAATCACTATTTTCTTCAACACTGGAGAACTGTTTCACAGGCTGATAAGACTTGACCTGCCTGGGAAAATAGATTAATAGGGGCTATATACAGCTTAGCTGATATTATTCTTTATTCAATCAATAGCTTGGCTCTTTAGTGGAATATGTATTAGATTATTGTATGTGACAGTGTGATAATGGCCACACAGGACAGACTGGCCAAACAGGTTCTCCTAATGCTATCACACATAGGGTGCAGCTAATTAAGCTGAACAAGCTAGTTCAAGTCCCAACTGCTCCAGAGGTGTATAATAACGTCACTGAATACATTGATTAACAAAATAGGTTAAAACGTCTAAAAATTTACTTTTTAAATTAAGTAAACTTGTTAAATCTGATTCCTGGAGCAGGTTAAGGCCTATACTACAAAAGCAAGCCCTAAAGAGCTACAAGAATGGAATGAAAAGGTTCTCAAAGTATCAGTGGGAAATAGAGGAGCAAATATGTAGACAGTATGTAAGAATAATAATCGGGTAAGTATACGAGGGGATTTCAACTTTCCCAACATAAATTAGGAAAGTCATAGTTACAAGGACTTAGAGATGGCGGATTTCTTGAAATGTATCCAGGTGACGGCCCAACAAGCAATGGAGCTGGTCTGGAGAATGAAGCCAGATAAGTATTCAATGTAGCAGTGTAGAAACCATTTTTGCAAAAGCAACCACAACACGGAACAGTTCAAGTTTATTATGGACAAGGATAAAGATGGCTTGCAAAAGGCAGCTTTGCAATGTGAAAAGCAGATTTTATTAAAATAAAGCAGTATCTGGCCAAAGTTCACTGGGAACAGCTCCTGCAGGTAAGGCTACAGCGGAGCAGATGAGGGCATTCAAAAAGGAGCTGGGGAGAATACAGGTCCAATATGTACTCTTTAGGGGGAATATAGCGCAGTATGGTCAAGGAACCCTGGATAACAAAGCAGGACTGAATGAGGAAGAAGAGAAAGGCTGTTAGCAGGCCCAAAGTGAGCAATTCAGCTGTGGCCCTCAAGGAATATTGGAAGTGCAACAGGGAACATAAGAAAGCAACTAGAAGAGCAAAAAAGGTGGCATACAAAAGGACTTGCAAACAGGATTAGGGAGAATCTTAAGGTATTCTACAAAAACATTAAAGGGAAGACATTAACTGGGGAAAGAGTACAGGTCATTTGGGACCAAGGATGTAATCTGTCTGTGAAGCCAAAGAATATTCAAAGGATTTTAAATGAATACTTCTCATTGGTTTTCACTTCGGAAAAGGGGAATGTAGGTACGGAACTCAGGAAAAAGGGCTATGAGGGATTTGTCCAGCTTGACTGTAAAATAAGGAAATTGGAGGATCTGATGGGCATCAGTGGACTTATCCCCTGACCCAGATGAACTGCATCGCAGGCTGCTTTGGGAATTGAGGCAGGAAATTGCAGAGGCTTGAACACAAATTTTGATTTCCTCTCCAGCCACGGTTGCTGGGGCAGGGGGGGGGAAGATGTGCTAGAAGACTAGAGGATGGCTAATGTGGTTCTACTTTCTAAGAAAGTTAATAGTGATGAACCAGGAAACTACAGACCAGTGAGTCTCATGTTAGTGGTGGGGAAACTATTGGAGAAAACTTTGTAGGAGTGAATTAATATCTACTTAGAAAAGCATAAGTTAATCATGGATAGTCAGGCCCATAAAATTTGTTAGAACTTTTCAAAAATGTGTTGTGGCCCAAACCAAACCCCCTCAAAATATGTTAAAATAGCCTAGACCCTAACCTTCCTTATTTTACAGTTAAGTGTAAGTTGTTGCATTCCAGTTGCAATTTGATTGGTCAAACTACTAGACATTTAGCAAAACGCACTTCATTTTTATACTACAGCTAAAATAATAGAAAAATAAAAATAAAAGAACAGAATTGGCTTAACTGTAACTCTATTGAAATGCTTAACAAAATAATATATATAAACTACTACTAATTAATACAGTAGTAATCCGATATAGTAACATCACATAAACACACCCTTAGCAAAGGCAAATGCAGTAAAGTAGATTGTCTCACATGCAATTCCAGCAGCAGGAAGAGAATTTCAGCTTTGGTGTAGCAGAGAGAGAGGAATAAGAGTTTCTACATCCAGATTCAAGATCCTAGCAACTGCTGAAAGCAAAAACTAAAAATCCTCATTCTATGGGAGCTTGACCCCACCCATTCAGGCTGCTTCTATTGTTCCAACATTTTTTTTAAAAACCCAAGGCCTCACAAGCTGTTTTCCGCCTGGTTTCAAGCTTTCTTCATAAAAAATCCAGGACAAAATACACCTCTTAAAGGCATAGTATTGTTTCAAATGTGATCAAATGGATGAGGGAAGTTCAGTTGATATAGTTTAAATGGATTTTAGCAAAGATTTTAACAAAGTCCCACAAGGGAGATTGAGAAGGTTAAAACACATGGGACTCAGGGAAACTTGGTGAGATGGATCAAAAACTGGCTTAGTGAAGGACTAAGAGTTGTCACAGAAAATGATAGAGACATAACAATTCAAACATTGAAAGGTATCTGGATGGGTATATGAATAGGAAGGGTGTTTAAGTGACTGGAGATCGCTGTCCAACAGTGCACCACAAGGATCAGCACAGGCACCCTTACTACTTGTTATATACATAAATGATACAGATGAAAATGTATGGGGAATGTTAAGCAAGTTTGCAGATGATACCAAGATTGATAGGTAGGGTGGTTAATAATGAAGAAAATGGTTGTAGGTTATTGGATGATGTACAGATGGGTTTGTCAGATGGACAGAATGGTGGTAGATGCTATTTAACCCTGATAAAAAGTGAGGTGATGCACTTTGGAAGAGGAAACAATGCATGTCGGCCATTGGTTAGCTTAGAGGGACACAGGGATCTGGGATAATTATTCATAGATCTGCTGTAGAGATTCACCAGGGTGCTGCCTGGGATGGAGCACTTGAGCAATAAGGACAGAATAGATAGGCTTGGATTCTTTTTTTGAGAGCAGCAAAGGCTGAGAGGGCACATTATTCAGGCATGTAAGGTTATGAACTGTATGGCCAGGGTAAGTAAGGAGCAGCGGTTCTGCTTGGTTGAACGGTCAGTCATGAGGGCATCTTTTTACGATAAGGGGCATGAGATTCAGAAGGGATTGGAGAAAAATGTTTTTACTCAGAGAGTGGTGGGAATCTGGAATTAACTGCCTGGGAATGTAGTGTAGGTTGGAAACCTTACAACCTTCAAAAGATATTTGGATGAGCACTTGAAATATCAAAATATTCAAGGATATGGGACAACTGACTGGATGATTTGAGTTATAGGGAGAGGCTGAATAGGCTGGAGCTTTGGAGGCTGAGAGGTGGCTTTATAGAGGTTTATGAAATCATGAGGCACATGGCTAGAGTAAATAGACAAAGCTTTTTCCCAGAGGTGGGATTCCAAAACTAGAGGGCATATGTTTAAGGTGACAGGGGTGAGATTTGAAAAGGACCTGAGGGGTAACTTTTTCACACAGAAGGTGGTACGTATATGGAAAGAGTTGTCAGAGAAAATGATGGAGTCATGACAATTAGAACATTTGAAAGGTATCTGGATGGGTATATGAATGGGAAGGGTTTAGAGAGATATGAGCCAAATACTGGCAAATGAGACTAGACCAGTTTAAGGTATCTGGTTGGTGTAAACAAGTTAGACCAAGGAGTCTGTTTGCGTGCTGTATGATGCTATGTCTCTTCCTGCTATATGACTTTATTACATAATAAATGCTGTTGAACCATGCCAGAGAAACTTTACAGTAGGAATAGAATCATACAGTACAGAAGAGGCCCTTCAGCCCATCAAGTGAATCACCAAAACTAGGTACATTTAGCCAAAAAGGAATTTCCTAGACTTAAATATAGAAAGTATTTCAATATGTCGGAGAAAGAGGTATTCACAATGATGATAATAAATATAAAATTGTACATGGCATGTATCAAAAATCTGTATTAAAATGTAACTTTATGAGCATCACACTATCCATTATAGAGAGTGCATATCAGGCAGAATCAAATTTAATGATTTTGTTTTTTGCAAACACTGAAGCTGAATACTCCGCCTAGGCCATGCAAGTCCTGGGCCTCCTCCACTGCCAAATCCAAGCCACCCAATGCCTGGAGGAAGAACACCTCATATTCTGCCTTGTGACCCTTCAACCACACAGCCTCAATGTGAATTCCACCAGTTTCCTCATCTTTTCCATCTCCCCACCTTATCCCAGATTCAACCCTCCAACTCGATATCGCCCTTTTGAACTGTCCATCTTCCTTCCCACCTATTCGCTCCAACCTCCATTCTGACTTATCACCATCAGCCCCCACCTTCATTTATCTCAACTGGTAGCCTTCCAAATTACCTTCGCTCCAGCCCCACCTCGTTTATCTCTGAGCCCCCTTGGGCACCTCCCTTCACTCCTACATTTCTGATGAAGGGCTTATGCCCGAAACGTCGACTCTCCTCCTCCTCTGATGCTTCCTGACCTGCTGTGCTTTTCCAGCACCAAATGTTTTGACTCTGAATACCTGATTGGTCAGGCCAGCACAATTATATAACTACAAAATAATTTATATTTCATGATAAAATCAGATCTTTCTAACTTAAGGATTTTGTCTTCAGGTTCTTTGTAATCATCACCCTTCAGTTAAATGTACCCTGCATTTATATAGTGTCTGGACTGTAACAGAAAAATATTTCCAGGAATAAAATAAATACATATGCTCGATAGCTTTAGCTATAAATTCTGTGATCATGATCTGATTCGCCACAACCACCTGATGTAAGAGCGGTGCTCCGAAAGCTACTGCTTCCAAATAAACCTGGTGAGACTATAAACTGGTGTAGTGTAATTTTTAACTCTATAGCTAAAATCTGAAAGAACTGCAGATGTTGTAAATCAGAAACAAAACAGAAGTTACTGGAGAAGCTCAGCTATTCTGGCAGCACCTGTGAAGAGAAATCAGAGTTAACATTTCGGTTTCAGTAAGCCTTCCTCAGAACTGATGGTAGCTAGGAAATGTCAGTTTATATGCGGAAGGTAGGGTGGCAGAGGGGGATAAAGAGTAAATGATGGGTGGGGATAGAGGCAAAGAGAGAGAAGAATAGTTGGACAGACAACGGAGTGGATAACAATCAGGCTGAGAGGATGAATAACTGTTAATGGAGACTGTTAGTGGCTAACAATAGGTAATCTGTAATGGCAGACTAAAAGATTACAAGGCCTAGTGTGTGGGGCAGTGGGCTAGGACATGGGAGAGGTCAGTCCCTAAACTTATTGAATTCGATATTGAGTCTGGGAGGCTGTAGGATCCCTAAGTGGAAAATGAGGTGTTGTTCTTCCAGCTTGCATGAGACGAAGATGTTGGCAAGGGAACAAGTTGGTGTGTTAAAGTGGCAGGCACTGGAAGCTCAGGGACTTTTCTGCATGCAGAACATAGATATTCTGCGAGGCAGTCACCTAGTCTATGCTTCGTTCCCCCAATGTAGAGGTGACAACATTGTGAACAGCAAATGCAGTAGACTAGATTGCAAGAAGTGCACGTGCTACTTTGTCTGGAAGGTATGTTTGGGTCCTTGGATACTGAGGAGGGAGGAGGTAAATGGGTAGGAGTTACACCTTGGGCAATTGTAGGCCAAAGTGCGGTGTGGCTGTGGGGGATGTTGGGAATGAAGGAAGAATGGACTAGGTGTCGCAGAGGGAACAGTCCCTGCAGAAGGTGTACAATAGAGGGGAGGGGAATATGTGTCTACTGGTGACATCTAACTTGAGGTGGTGGAAATAGCTGCTGATAATCTTCTGTATGTGGATCTGGTGGGATGGTAGGAAAGGACAAGGGGAATCCTATTGCTGTTTGGGAGAGAAGAGAAGTGGTGAGGGCGGAAGTGTGGGAGATGTATCAGATCCAGTTGACGGCTACTTGCCTTGATGAGCTCATCTGAACCAATACTGAAGAGGCGTGACAATATACAGGTCAAAGTAGCCCACTTGGTAGGCACCGCATCCTACACCTTCAACACTCACTGCCTTCACCACAGATGCATCATGGCAGCAATGTGGACCTTCTATAAGATGCACTACAGTAACACACTAAGGCTTCTCCAACAGCACCTACCAAACTCACACCCTCAACCACCCAGAAAGACAAGGACAACAAACGCATGGAAATTATGACTACCTACAAGTTTTCCTCCAAGCCCCACACCATCCTAACGAGAAACTACATTGTCATTCCTTCTCTGTTGCTAGGTCAATATTCTGGTACTCCCTTCCTGACAATTGTTTGTGTCCCTACACCACAAGGACTGCAGCAGGCTAAGATGGCCGTTCACCAACACTTTCTCAAAGACAATTAGGGGTGGCCTAGTCAACACCACCCACATCTCATGAAATATTTTTTTAAACGCTGAGTTTCAGAATTTTTCTTCTTTTGGGACCTTTTGAAGTAAGGTTGGGAGTTCATATCATCTTCTCTGCCACAGTTTGGTTGTATTGTGTGATGCACATTGAATGCAGCAAGTGAATTGGGAGGTGAGAAGGCAAGCATTTGTTTAGGCCACCTCTACTAGATTCCCCTTCAATTCAGCAGTAAATAGTGATGTCCTTCAAAATGGCTGTTTGGTTACTCAGCCCAGTCAATATTCTGAGCTGTTTGTTTTCAGGATTGAAACTGCAACTTCCAGTATCATCTTACATTTGCAATCTTCCCACCTTTCCCATTGCTACAGGACTTATTTGCATTGTAGTTGTGGTGGACAATAGTTTTCCTTCCTGCCTGTGCAAAGGGGCTTTACTGTGAGTACAGCTTGCACCAGTTGACCTCACGCTTAAGCCTAGAACTCCAATGTCATGTGAACTAGGAAAGTGACCGTGAGGTCTCCAATAGGTTTGGATTCAAAGTTTCCCTTTCCTCGTGGGTTGCAAACCAAGCTTGATGGGATTCCCCTTCCCTTGCTATTTCATCCAAAGCTGGTAACCAACAATGATAACCCACAGAATATGATATTCACGCCTTTGGTGTGATGATGAATTGAGTTAGTTGGGTTGCTTGGTACCTTTCTACACTGGCAGTTACCTTTATGAAAGAAGACATCTGCCCAGGTAGTGTCATGTTTTTCATTTCTCCCTTCACTAAACCATGGTCGTTGGGAGTGAGCAGTGACAGTTGGGTGCAGATGAGGAACAGTGATCCAATCCATCCTAACAGTAGGATGCAGGTGACTGAAGGTACAAAGGTCCTACCTCCGCCTGAACACTCCTTAAAACCTAGGCATTTGTTACTAAATCTTGGTGGCATCAGCTTGGTCTTCAGGAGCCCTGAAGGAATTAAATCTCTCAGGCTCAGTGCTCCATCGGAGAACATTTATTTGCTGAACTTCTACCATTAGAACAGAAATCCCATCAAGAACTGCCTTTGAGTGAGGGTTTCCACCTACGTAGCTGCAACTAAATCAAGAGGCTGTGCTTGTCATCTCTCTCTGTGTCAAGCCGCTGCCTGCCACTGTTTGAACATCACCAATAGGGGGATATGCAGAAAACTGCTTCACTTAGGGGCCTCATTTGACACTCAGGTAGGAAGGTCTGCTCGTGGCCAACCCTCACTGAACTTAAATTGGGGTGAGAAGGGGAGACTACGTCCCCTACCCCACACCAGTCTGCTCAATGATGTGGCCTTGTTTGCCTCCTGGAGAGCATTAGGTTCCACCCCGCTGTTGTTATATCCTTCTATAATTTAACTCCTATCCAATTCCCTTTCAAAATTACCATTGAATCACTCAACGGACACCTTATTTTAAATATTAACTGTTCAGCGAAAAAGATTTCCTGTCATTTTGGTTCTTTAGTCAATCTTGTTAAAGCTGTGCTCTTTAGATATAAATCTTTCAACCATGTAAACCCAAAATTAATGCTAATGCACATCAATATCTTTATACTTCTGAGTGTACAAAATCTACTGTTGCTGGTTGCTACAAGTATTGGGTGGCAAAAATGTGCTATTCAGCAGGATCTTTCTGTTCAACTGAGTGGAAAAAACTCTGCCTCTAAAAGAATTGAGAACACAACATTGACAAAAGTTGTGATCGCAGAATCAGACTGGCTAACTAAGTAAGAGAAAGTGAGGGCTGGAGATCAGAGTCGAGAATGTGGTGCTGGAAAAGCACAGCAAGTCAGGCAACATCTGAGGAGCAGGAAAATCGACGGTTTGGGCATAACCCCTTCATCAGGAATGAGGCTTGTGAGTCGGGGCTGAGAGATAAATGGGAGGGGGGGTGGGGTTCGGGGGAGATAACTGCATGTCACTGGCAGAGTGGGAGGGGGAGGTGAAGTGTTCAGCCACGGGGTGGTGGGGTTGATGGATGTGTCCATTGTACCCGGTGTGGTCTCCTCTACATCAGGGAGACAGGATGCCTTCTTGCGGATCATTTCAGAGAACATCTCTGGGACACCCACACCCACCAACCCCACTGCTCCATGGCTGAACACTTTAACTCCCCCTCCCACTCCGTCAAGGACATGCAGGTCCAGGGCCTCCTCCACCGGCAAACCGTTACTACCCCCACACCTGGAGGAGGAACGCCTCACATTCCGCCCTGGGACCTTGCAACCACATGGGATAAATGTGCATTTCAACAGCTTCCTCATTTCCCCTCACCCCACATTATCCCAATCCCAAGCCTCCAACTCGGCACTGCCCTCCGGACCCATCCATCACTGCCCCCGCTGACCTATCACCTTCTCCCTCACCTTCATCCGCCTATCACTTTCCCAGCCAGCCACCTCCCTCCAACCCCAAGCCACTCGCTTTTGTCTCTCAGCCCAGACCCACAAGCCTCATTCCTGATGAAGGGCTTATGCCAAAAATGTTGATTCTCCTGCTCCTTGGAAGCTGCCTGACCTGTTGTGCTTTTCCAGCACCACTCTCTGGCTAACTAAGTAGTTCACATGATATACAAAGCGCAATGTTACCAATCTTTTGTGGGATATCCTTCACCACCAATGTACTGTGGCAATAGTGTGTATCAGTTATAAGATGCACTACAGCAACTCATCCAGGCAATTTTTACAATAGCTTCCAAATTCACTTCTGGCACTTAGAAGAACAAGGGTAGCCGATGCATGAGAACGTAATTTCTTGTAAGTTCTCTTTGAGTCTCATGCTGACTTGGAACTATGCTGTCACTCCTTCACTGTCACTTGGTAAGAATCCAGTAATTCCTTGCAAATAACACTGTGGGTCTATTTAAATCCCAAGGACTGCAAAAGTTCAGGAAAGCAGTTCATCAGTACTTTCTCCACAGTAATTAGGAATGGGCAATAAATGTGAGCCTAGCCAGCAATGCCCACATAACACGAAAGTAAGAAAAATGAAGATGTAACAGCTGTACTTTAGGATCCACACTTCAACTGATGCATTGTATAATTCTTTGAACCACTGCAGTTCTTGAAGGAGTAATACTTCCATTACAGTGTTCGGTGGAAATGTAACTGAACACCATTTTCCATACAAAATCAAACATTACAGCTTGCAAGTAACTAAATATTCTGTTATTAATTTAGCTTTATGATTTCTAAATAAAATACAGGCTGTTAAAATAGAAATCTCTTTAAAATTCCATTTTTTCATTCCTACACACTGTAAATGGCCACTATCAACATCAATGCATCTGCAAAAACTCTAATATTACTTGCTCGCACATACACCCCAATAATATGTCATGAATAGAGAACTTGCAATATACAGCATCTCACAAATGCAAGAGGTGCTTGTATACTAATGTTCAGCAGACATATAGATCAAAGTTTGTGAGAAGATTTGTAGCTCGGGTGCTCATTTGTTGTGGTTCTGTTCGCCGAGCTGGGAATTTGTGTTGCAGACGTTTCGTCCCCTGTCTAGGTGACATCCTCAGTGCTTGGGAGCCTCCTGTGAAGCGCTTCTGTGATCTTTCCTCCGGCATTTGTACTGGTTTGAATCTGCCGCTTCCGGTTGTCAGTTCCAGGTGACTGCAGATTCAAACCACTACAAATGCCGGAGGAAAGATCACAGAAGCGCTTCACAGGAGGCTCCCAAGCACTGAGGATGTCACCTAGACAGGGGACGAAACGTCTGCAACACAAACTCCCAGCTCGGCGAACAGAACCACAACAGACATATAGATCTGACATATATTTAGATTGATGAAGGACAAATATCATAACCCATCTTTTCTCTACACAGATAGTTAGATTAACTATTTGTTTACACAATTTTGTGTAGATTTCAGATTTTCAGCATTCACAGACTTTTTGTTTAATTTTATTCCATTTATATAGCAAAGGTCATGCTAGCAGTTTATTTTACTCTGCTGCCATCATCAGGTCAGAATTCATACAAAGGGCAGAATCTTTTAGTCTTAGACTACGAACATACAGACCCCAATCCTGCTGTGCCTGACAGGCACCCAACTGGGAGATCTGCTGAGATGTGACCAATAAGGAGGCTGCTTCTGTGTCGACTATCTTGGGCAGATCCCTAAGGTTGAACACCCAGAGGACCCTCAGCCTTGGAAGGACAGCAGTCCTGCTTCTAGTGATGGGTTCTGACACTGTCAGAGAGAACATTAGGATGCTGACACTTTGAGGTGCCTTCTGAAGTGATATTAAATTCAATTAAGTGAATGAGAGTAACAGTTGTGAGGCCTCTGGTTGTGGTGAGGAGACTGATGGCCTCTCCAAACTTGCAGATCAGTCGCCTGTCAACCTAGCACTCAGTGTGGGAACCACTCACCACCAAAACGATTTACAGCGGAATGTCTAATTAGCCCACAAACAGGTACTTATTTATGCAGACTGTCTAGTCACTACTGACAGATGGGTAGCCTCCGTAGGTACTGATTCATCTCCAGGAAGATTGACCGGATGAGAATTTCTCAGATATTTCTCTGGTCCTCCCTTGACAGCTGCCTCCATGGTACCAGGAAGATTCCACTCAAGAAAAGTAGAGTACTAATATTATCTTAATACTGGTTGCATTCATACTATGAAAGCAAAAGCTGAGAAAATGTGTGCATTTTCCTTGAGGGACATAGCGATACCAGTCAACAGTGTTGTCAAACAGCTGTGAAATCTCGACTGCAAACATACACTAGATCTTCAATCTAAATTTGCACAAATTTTATTAGGTTGAAGGTGAAAAATACTCACTTGTATCTACCCTGTAAAAATAATCCAATCCAAAAGTCACATCAATCAGCATTTCTTCTTCCCTTGGAATGAAGGATAACATGTTTCTATTCTAGTTTGGTGGGTTTTGAAATGGCTGATCAGTCCAATCCACAATCTACAGACTCTATCACAAATAGCACATGAAGGGTTGGGTAAATGGGTTGTTTGTAGGCTTCCCCAACAGCTTGATTTCACTCCTGCATGTTCCAAACAAAGTCACTCAATGTGCATGGCACCCTCTCAAATGAGCTTTTTTCAACTTTGGTCAATCATAAGCCTGGATCTCCCATAAGTCAGCAAGTATGTTTGATCCTTTTATGGCTGCTTTAATGACATTGTTAAAGCGTTTCCTCAGGGTCCCTGGAAGTCTCCAGCTGTGACTGAGTTCTGAGTATAGCTTCGAACATTGTTTCGCAAGTCTGGTGTCAGGCACACAAATGACATATTTCGCCAAGCAGAGCTGGTTTTGAGTGACTCTTGCCTTGATGCTGGGCATGTTGGTCTGCTAGCAGATTGGGAGAATTTTGTGAAGGCACTGTTAGTAGCACCTCTCCAGCGCTTTGAAGTCCAACCATATAGGAGAGCAGGAATCACTACTGTCTAGTAAATCATGCTCTTGCTCTCGAGTTTAAGGCTCTGGTCCCCAAATATTTCAGTTGGTCAAAGGCTGAGCTGACACACCTGAGGTGCAGTTGAATTTCATTGCTTATACCCACCTTTGTCGAAAGGAGGTTCCCAAGGTATACAACATGGACAATTTTCCAGGACTTTGTCACTGATTTTAGCCTAGAGAGGGAGGAGATGTTTCACTGAGTTGATTGGAAGATGACCTTGGTTTTCTAGGTCTGTAGTGAAGGGCCCATTTTCTCATATGCTTCAGAGAAAGGGTCAATATTTACTTGATGCTCAGGTAAGTCCAAGTCCAGCCAACTGAGCTGATTAACCCCCAGTGTTGGTTGGCAATCAATTAGCTCAGTTGGCTAGATGATTAGCTTGCAATGCAGAGTGACATCAACAGCGTGTGTTCAATTCCCGCAGCAGATGAAGTTATCATGAAGGATTCTCCTTCTCAACCTCCCCTTCACTT
This sequence comes from Chiloscyllium plagiosum, assembly GCF_037043375.1. Classification (NCBI taxonomy): domain Eukaryota; kingdom Metazoa; phylum Chordata; class Chondrichthyes; order Orectolobiformes; family Hemiscylliidae; genus Chiloscyllium; species Chiloscyllium plagiosum. Next base: position 45,600,684 of record NW_028270146.1, read on the forward strand.
GAGGAATGATGACCCTCAGGTTAAATCACCAGTTCTTTCTCCCTGAGACAGCAACTCTAATAATCTAATAGTGACCATCATTGATGACAAAGGCTTCTGCCATCCAACAATTATATGATTGACTCCTGGATAGTTAAACAGCTTGTGGATGTGAATACCTGGTTAGAAGCCAGCAGACATCCAAAATAGAAGATGCTGTCCTACTCTCTGTAGTAAAAAGCACATCAAGCCTGAGGAAAGCAGTTTATTTCCCCCACCAGTGGCTATAAGCTGTGGCTTTTAACCAATAAAGCAGAGATCTCATAAGGGCAAACCAGCCACCTTCTGCCTACTGTAAGCAAGTGAAAAATCGAGGAGCAGCAAATCCTCTCAAACCAAAAGAATCATTGCTGTAAACCTAGTGGGCAGGGATTAATGAACGCGTCCCTATTCTTTCCCTCGACCCATAAAACTCATTATTTTTGTATCTCTCTCTCTCTCTGTCTATATGTGTCTGTACAAGGACTTATATAAGCAGGTTAGAGAGTTAGATAGTAGCTTTATATGCCAATGGTTCATAATTGTTACTTCTAACTGGTATCTATTTATTTGTAATAAACAGTAATCCTTGTTAAGTACAGAAATCTGCTCTGTCCTTCCTATCAGTTTGGGTCTAAAAGACTGAAAATTGGAGAATTTTGCATACTTTATAAAATCATTATTTTTTTTTGATGACTCCAGGAATAGTGAGGCTTGACTTGTGTATTACCTCAGAGAGGTGCAACACTTTGACAAAAATGCGCAAGAAATACAAGACCCAAACATAAAGCTTTCATTGATTGAAAACCGGGACTCCCACCAACTGGGAACAGCATGTTTCCCTCTAAGTCACTCACCATCCTGACATGGACCGACATCATTGTACCTTCACTGTTGAATGGGATCAAAATCTGGGCATTCCCTCCTTATCAGCTTTGTACAACATGGATTGCAGTAATTCAAGAAGCCGGTTCACCACACACTTTCTCCACAGCAATTAAGGATGGGCAATTATTGCTGGCCGAGGCAGCCATGAATGAGTTTAAAAAATCTTCACCACACTCAAGGGAGAAGCAGCAGCCTGACTAGCACCATACAGAACAAATGACAGGTAGAAAAAAATGCAGGAGATTCAATAAGTATCATATATCCATCAGCATAATATAAATATAAATCTGAATCTCAATCATGCATGATAAACACCACATTCTGTAAGATTAATACTGTACAGACAGATTTCAACACCTCAACCCCAGCAATCAGATGCTTCAGCAACCATAAAAATTGCACCCACCCAGAAATGGAACAATATTCAACAAATCAAAGAAACATGATCAAAGCTAAAATTTATTATCAGATTTTTTTTTAAAAGTCCTCAATTTAATGATGATATATCTAAATATCAATGGCATTTTGTATGTACAATGTGGTGAGCAAGTGCACATTAATTATTTACAAATTAGTGAACAGAGCCACCTCGTGGCCATTATCTGCAATACTGTATGACTCAACCACCTGATGAAGGAGCAGCGCTCCAAAAGCTAGTGCTTCCAAATAAACCTGCTGGACTATAACCTGGTGTTGTGTGATTTTAACTTAATACTGTATGACATTGACTAAATCAGAATGGGATACACCACACAGCAATTTAAAATGGTACATGTGGATAGAAAAGAGTAAAAGTGTGGACAGAAAGTGGACATTTGATGTATGACTTTCAACAACAGACACTGATGTGGGCAGCAAAGTATTAAATGCATATACATATAATAGGATTTTCAGGCTCACAGTGACAGTCACCTTGAAACTAATAGCAATTGCCTTAAAATCCCCTCTGCTTCACTAAATTTAAAGAGGAAAATCTGCTGTCCTTTCCTCGTATGGTTGATATGTGACTTCAAATCCACAGCAATGTGATTGATTCTTAAATGCCCTCTATAACGACCCTAGCAAGCCACTCAGTTTAAAGCAATGAAGAATGAGTAGTAGTCCATCTACCCTACACTTCCACGTATAAATAAAGGGTGTCCTGGTAATGGATTATATCAGCCTCTGTGGAGTTATTTCACCATGCAGTAATGGCTTATGTTTTGCATTGTTATCCAGTGCCTTAATTTAAAGCTGTGATACAGGATTGTTTACAAATATTTTGATGTCTGTGATGCTTATGGGAGTTAGTATCCTGTAGTATCTACTATTTAGAGTCATAGAGATGTACAGCACAGAAACATATCCTTTGATCCAACTTGTCCATGCCGACCAGATATCCTAAATAAATCTAGTCCCATTTGCCAGCACTTGGCGCATATCCCTCTAAACCCTTCCTACCCATGCAGATGTCTTTTAAATGTTGTAATCGTCCCAGCCTCCACCACTTCCTCTGGCAGCTCATTCCCTGATAGCTCTGCAATTGTGTTTTTCTTCAGGCACTTATCCAATCCCCTACTGAAAACCGTAATTCCATCTGCCTCCACCACATGATCAGGTAGGGCATTCTAGATCCTAAGCACTGACAGGATAGTGGTGTACTGCAAGGATGAGGAAAGGCTGAGGGACCTGAGGCTGTTTTTGTCAATCAGAGATGTGGATAGGGTGGAAAATGAGAGACATTTTCCTCGTATGGTGATGGCTAGCACAAGAGGACATAGCTTTAAACTGAGAGGTGATACATATAGGACAGATGTCAGAGGTAATTTCTTTACTCGGGGAGGAGTAGGGGCACTGCCTGCAACAGTAGTAGACTCACCAACTTTAACGGCATTTAAATGGTCATTGGATAAACATATGGATGAGTGTAGGATAGACAGATGGGCTTCAGATTGGTTCCAAAGGTTGGCGCAACATTGAAGACTGAAGGGCCTGTACTGCGCTGTAATGTTCTGTGTTCCATATATTCTATGAAATAATTTTCTTTGTGTGATGTTAATGTTAATGTACAACAGAAGCAAATCCAAAGAGATAATTTTGCATTAATTTCTCCATAAAATATAGTGGATTGAGAAATCACAAAAAAATTAAGATACTGCATCAATTAACTGTGTCCTCATTGCAATTTTATTCAATTAACTCGCCAACATTTCCTTACAAAATGTACAAAAGAAACTCAATGCCTTGAGTGTGCAAGGCAGTGAACAGATGAATCATATAAGCTAGAAAGATCCCAAATTCAAGCATCAATCCTTGCTCAGTTATCCAATTCCAACCAGAGCAATAAGTGGCAGCAAAACAATTGGTTTCTGTTCTTCTAAGCTAGGGGAGAAGAAGTTAATCTGGCTCTTGTTGATCATGAGCATTGGAGGCTGAGGGGTGACCTTATAGAGATTTATAAAATCATGAGGGACATGGATAGGATAAATAGACAAGGTCTTTTCCCCATGTTGGGAGAGTCCAGAACTAGAGGGCATAGGTTTAGGGTGAGAGGGAAAAGATATAAAAGGGACCTAAAGGGCAGTGTTTTCATACAGATGGTGGTGTGTGTATGGAATGAGCTGCCAGAGGAAGTGTTGGAGGCTGGGACGATTACAACATTTAAAAGACATCTGCATGGAAGGGTTTAGAGGGATATGCGCCAAGTGCTGGCAAATGGGACTAGATTTATTTAGGATATCTGGTCGGCATGGACAAGTTGGATCAAAGGATCTGTTTCTGTGCTGTACATCTCTATGACTCTAAATAGTAGATACCACAGGATACTAACTCCCATAAGCATCACAGACATCAAAATATTTGTAAACAATCCTGTATCACAGCTTTAAATTAAGGCACTGGATAACAATGCAAAACATAAGCCATTACTGCATGGTGAAATAACTCCACAGAGGCTGATATAATCCATTACCAGGACACCCTTTATTTATGCACGGAAATTCCTTGACTACGGTACAATCTCGTCAGAGGCAAATTGCAGAGTGTCAGGATGTCTGACACTCCTGTTTTTTTTCCTTCTTCTCCTTCCAATGCACTGGCTGTGGGCCAGCTAGTTCAGAATCAGTCCCCTCCTCCGACACAACCAAGGAGAGTCCTTGACACTGATGCAGCTCCCTCAGAACCAGCTCTCAGATTGAACAGAATCTCTGACGCTCCTGTTAATTTTTTATTTTCATTACCCCCACACTACCGGCTAACTGCGGTAGTGCTTATTTTTTCCCCTGCACCCATGTTGTATGTGTGCAGGTGTGGGAGACACTCCTGTTTTTAACTGTCAACTAGAGTTCCCTGATTGGACCAGGTTAACAGCCCCAATCAGGGAACTCCTATTCTGTGATGTCCACCTGGCTGATCTCACTACAATCATTACAGATGGCACAACTGAAAAGGACTGTATACAGTTCATATTAATTACACCATTAAAACCCATCAAATCATGTAACATTACTTTATGATTGCGTCATAATACCTACTTTCTGCTATCTCCTTTTTTTATGTTTAGGTATTCAATAGGTTATTTCTATATGAGGAATGAAAAGGAAGTGTACAGATTATGCTTAATGTGATTTAGTCACAATTTTCTTTCTTTTTCTGAATTTTATAGTGTGTCCCAGAATTACCTCAATTTGAAAACAATCCAAAACTAATTCTATTTCAGTGACTGGACAAATTAATGTAACAATTTGATGTATTTCTTCCCATTTATAAGATTTAGTCTATTTATTTACATCATCAGAGCTCTGTAATTAGAATCAGAAATGTATTTTCTCTACAGAATAATAGATCATCACTCAAAGTCATTAAATGACCACACACTTGGCTTCTGTGTGCTCTGGGAAAACATTTTTAACTATTGTGAGGAGGTCTTTCTTTAGTCATGTAATTAATAGATACATGGAAAGCAGCAGTGCACCACAATCATATACATAAAAGGTCTGTTTCAACTATCACATTGGTGAGCAAATACAAGACAATTAAGGTGCAATGCAATAATGAGAAAACAAAAATTTTTGTTCAGTTAGCCTAATGTTAATCAATAGGAGAACACAAAATTCTATTATTCAGAACATAATAACAGAGGAAATATAGGAAATCATAATGGGCTTTGGCAGTGCCACCACAGTTTATGAATAGGAAACCATGTTTGACAATTGTACTGTAGTTCTTTCAAGGTGTCACTGATGGAGGAGATAAGAGTGAAACCGGTGGATGTAATATGTTAAGATTTTCGAAGAGCATTTGAGAAGACACGGTACAAGTGATAATTACATAATATTGCTCATTAAAGGGGATGACATGGTTGAGGTTTCTGAACTGACCAAAATTAGAAAAGGAAGAAATTAGTTATTTTCAGGTTATGCTGCAGCTGTGAGGGCTCAAGTATTGTGTACAGTTCTGCTCTCCTTACTTGAGAAAGGATGGACTGGCACTGGAGGAGGTGCAAAGGAGGTTCACAGGGTTGATTCTAGAGTTGAAAGAGTTGGCTTATGAGGAGAGATTGAGCAGACTGTGACTATACTCATTGGAGTTTGAGGGGGATCTTACAAACATATAAAATTATGATGAGAATAAACAAGACAAAAGTAGGGAGGTTATTTCATTGGAGGGTGAAACTTTATTTAGGGGGCATTGTCTGAAAATAAGGGGGAGCAGATTTAGGACTGAGCTGAGGAGGAACTTCTTCTCCCAAAGGGTTGTGAACCTATGGAATTCCCTGCCCTGTGAATGTTTTTAAGGCAAAGGTTCCACCTTTTGGAACAGTGAAGGAATTAAGATTTATGGTGAGCAGGCAGGAGAGTGGAGCTGAGTCCATGAAAAGATCAGTCATGGGGCCAGATGGCCTACTCCTATTTCTTATGTTCTTATCAACAATGATCTGATTGAAAGGTGGGACAGATTCGAGGAAGTGATTGACGTACTCATTTAGTTCAGTTAGCTGGGTAGCAGGATTACAAAGCAGAGTAATGCCAACATCATGGGTTCAATTCCTGCGCCAGCTGAGGTTACTGTGAAGGGTTCTCCTTCTCAACCTCTCTCCTTACCTGAGGCATTAAGACCCTCAGGTTAAAACACCACCAGTCATCTGGTATGGTAGGTCTATGGTAACTTGTATCCTTTTTTTCACATTTCCTGCGGTCCTTTGTTCAGATCGTATGATCTTTTGACAGTTTTTTTTGGAATTTCAAAAATAAAGTCACTTGCAAAAACAGCCCAAAAGCACCAAAATGTGTTTCAGGACATTTCATTGTAAGATAAGAGAATGTACATTAGGAAAGATATATTTTTGAAAGATATATTTCCAAATGTATCAGTTGCAATTCAGCCAAAATGGATTTTAACAAAATTAATCACATTAGAGTACAAACTTATAAAGTCATACAGCACAGAAACAGACTCTTCGGTCCAACCAGTCCATGCAGTTCATAAACCCAAAGAAAACTAGTCTCACCTGCCTGCCCCTGCCCCATATCCCTACAAACCTTTCCTATTCATGTTCTTATCCAAATGTTTTTAAACACTGTGTTTGTGCCCACATCCACCACATCCTCAGGAACCTCATTCCACACGTGAACCACCCTCTGTATAAGGATTTGATTAGATTAGATTACTTACAGTATGGAAACAGGCCCTTCGGCCCAACAAGTCCACACCGACCCTCTGAAGAGCAACCCACCCAAACCCATTCCCCTACATTTACCCCTTCACCTAACACTACAGGCAATTTAGCATGGCCAATTCACCTACCCTGTACATTTTTGGACTGTGGGAGGAAACCGGAGCACTCGGAGGAAACCCACGCAGACACGGCGAGAATGGGCAAACTCCACACAGACAGTTGCCTGAGGCGGGAATTGAACCCGGGTCTCTGGCGCTGTAAGGCAGCAGTGTTAACCACTGTGCCGCCCATTGCCACCGTACTGCCCATAACTGTTATATTTGTTCCTCAAACTCGAAGATCAGCTTGACTACTTCAATTCTGAATTAGCTCTTGTAAATCTTCATGTCAGAAGATCACAATATAGAGGAACATTTCATCTCACCTTAAGTTAACTACCTAAAAAATCTTATCCTCTCCTGTAGTATTCAAACTTTTATAAGTTGCCTTGAACATGATGAATGATTAAAATCTGTGCAGCACAGAATCTCAAGTTTAGTACCTACCCTTGCACTTCCTATAAATAACTGGAATGGCTTTATTTTAATGTGGCAAATGAAAGAACAAGGCAGTGCAGATACCTATTCACATGCATAACTTCTTAGTTGAAGAGATTACAAAGATTTTATAAATGTTTATCAAAATAAGAGGAGGTCTCTTGCACAGGATTTGCTTAATTATCCACTTTCTGACACATATAAACGGAGAAGTTTTGTTGAGTGGATGAGTGTGGGTTCAAAACCACAAAGATGTTTCCTGCAGAATGTTTGGGTTTCTAGATGTACTGACACTATTGAGGGAATTACTGATTCTTGCTTTCAAAAACGTGTTTCTAGCTCTCTGTTACTTCTATTCTAATATGCAAAGCATATATATCTGCATATTTATCCTCTTATTTGATTTAATTCTTTTTTAGCATTATTTATCTAGCTTATATTTGCTATGGGATGTTCTTGACATGATCAAAATATTTTATAGAAATATTACAACTATCTTCCATCCACTGTTAGTGACACAATTCTCAAACTAGGGATCAGAAGATTTCCTAGCTAAATTTAAGTTGTCAGTACTCTCCAGATAGACCTTCTCCCAGAAATAACCACTTTCTGTTTCTACTCTGAAACCAGTTTTCAATCATTGAACCTTATACTTTTCTCCTGTAAGGAAGACACAGAATTTGACCAAAATATTTTTGAAAGTCCTAATAACTCACATCCATTTCAACTACTAAGTCTTCTAGTTAGCTTTCATATTAGCATCAATGCCAAGTAGTTTTCAATGTTGAAGATAGAAAAATGCAAAATACTTTTGAGTACAAAAGGAAAACCATAAGAACATGTGACGTTGTTCACTTTTTACACTTTCACCCCCCAAATAAAATTTAGCTCATGCAAACAATCTATTGTCCATGTATCATCGCATGTCCCCACTTACTGTTTCCCAATGCAGTATTTTCAAACTGAAAATTCCTTTTATTTTTAATTTCTACTTGGGTCATCACATCCCATCTCCATTTCTCCATTTCATCAACCTCTTCTTAGGTGTTCCTTTCCTTTGGCCCTTACATTGGCAGCTCACTCTTGAATTCCTCCCAAACCCTGACCCATTTCCTCTTTGTTCTTAAAAGCTACAGCTATTTATTAGGTTAGGCTTTTGCATGTCCCTCCAAAGCTCTTTGTTATATGGCTTTGCATTTAAGTTTTTTTCAAATCCCATTAAACTGTCTGTTGGTGTTTTTGAAGACAATATACACTGTGTAGGTTTCTCTATTATTCTTAGTGACTGATTAAAAGGTTGTCTCCACGTTTGCAATTTCACGATGACCATTGAGCAATTTGTGAAGCAGTTTGCCAATCAGTGCACCTAAGGCGTGGGCAGCCAGCAGCTTTGTTCTGGAGAGATGGCCGCTGCCAATGTAGATGAGGTGCATTGAGAACACTGGTGCTCATGGATTCTCAGCCCAGTGCTGGGAGGTTACCTCCAAGCACCTCCTGAGTTTTGACCTCAACATGGGAGTATCCACTGCCAGGAAGAGTGTAGTGGCATTGCCAACTTTTCGTCTGAGTTGGAACTTAACTGAAAGAGTAGTCAATGCTGACTTGACCCTGTCTTTCGCCGAATCTTTCAATGGTGGGAATATATCATGTTGATGATCTGACACAAGACTTTGAGAAATTCCTCACTCTTCCACACTCTGTGCAGATGATAAAACTTCACCCAGTATGTCTTAAGTACTGAAATTGGCTGTTTAGCCCAATTAATCTGTACTGCCTTTCCTAGTCTCTGTGTTTTATCTCTACTCTTTGATACTCATGTTTATTCTACTTCTTCTTATGCACTGATCTAGTTTCCTTTTGAAAACACTGAAGCCATTTTTTTGTGGTAATGAAAATCCTCTGAGAAATTTCTCAATTTCCCTATTTTACTTCATGTGCACTTATGATCCATAGTTTTAGATGAGCCCGCAAGTGAAGATATTGGGCAGAATTCAATGGAGCTCGCTAGAGTGAGCATGGTGGTGGAGGGGCCAGAAAAACTGACCAGCTCATTGGCAGGAAAACTGTTCCACACTTAGTACATTAGGATGTCAATTTGTGCAATTAATAAGCCACTTAAATCCATGCTTAAATGCTTCTCATTTTTTTAAAAATCTCTCTCCTCTCACCTTAAAAATGTGCCCCCAGTCTGAAAGTCTTCCATCTTAGGGAAAACACTACTACTAACCATATCTATATCTCTCGTGGTTTTATAAGCTTCTATACGGACATACCTCAACCTCCCATGCTCCAGTGAAAGAAATCCCAGCTTATCCAGCCTGTCTTTGTAACTCAAACCTTCCATATTCAGCTATATCCTGGTAAATCTCTTCTGAACCCTCTCCAGCTAAATAAAATCCTTCCTATAACTGGGCCACCAGAACTGGACACATTACTTCAGAAGAAGCCTCACCAATGTCCTGGACAACCTCCACATAATGTCCCAACTCCAGTACTCAAAGGACTGAGCAATGAAGGTAAGCATTCCAAACGCCTTTTTACCCACCCTGTCTACATGACGCAAACTTCAAAGAATTAAATTCCTGAATCCCTCGATTGCTCTGTTCTACAAAACTACCCAAGGCCCTACCATTAATTGTGTAAGTCCTACCCATGTTTGTTGAACCAAAATGCAATGTCTTGCATTTATCCAGATTGAACTCCATTTGCCATTTTCAAGCCATTGACCGATTTGATCAAAATCCCTTTGTAATCTTAGAAAACCTTCTTCACTGTCTACTATACCACTAATTTTGGTGTCGTTCGCAAACTTACTAACTATGCCTTCTTCATTCTCATCAAAATCATTTACATAAATGACAAACAAGAGAACTGAGAATCAATTCCTGTGGAATACTGTTGGTGACAGGTTTTTAGTCTGAAAAACAACCCTGCAGAACCACTGTCTATCTCCTGCCGTTAAGCCAATAGTCAAGCATTTTCATGTGATAGTGAACCCAAGTGACCCAAATACCTTCCAGTTTACCTGCTGTACCAATCTGCTGCTGGAATCTCAAAGAAGAAAGCGAGACAATGTTTTTTAGGCTACTTTCCAATATTTTGATATTCCCATCGCATTACCCTATTTTAAAATAGAATTGAGGACTGGATAGCCTTTAATGGATATACAATCGGCCCAGGAAATTACGGTTGATTAAGCTCTGGGTAGTGCATTATGGGGCAAAACCCCAAAATCCAGTATAACTCACTTTGTCGAATCTTAGTGGCAGTGTCACAATAAAGCTTTCTTGAAGTAACTATGTCACAGATCAGTTAGAAGATAGTGTCTAATCTATTCTCAACACAATCTACCACAACACTCAAGTGCAGAAGAATTTCCCTTACTGCATTAGGATAGTATTTTCATTTGTCATATCAGCCACCACAATGTATTAAAGTTTATCTCAGCAAAGATGATAAACTGGTTTCAAAATCTCAAGTTAAGCTACCATCTATTCTTGACAAAATGGAACCATACCTTTACAGACTTATCCATGGAAGCAGAGAGCAGTAAATGACTGTGTTTTTGCACAGGACACCAATGTATTGCAGTTACTGGTCCCTTGTGCTCAGAGGTCTGAAAGACCAAGCATTTTGGAATATTTGTAACTTTGTATTGGTTTTCTAGGTAAGGCTTAATGAAGTCTGAAATTCTGTTCAAATGACTTAACTGGTGTTCTTCTGTTGCAGTACAGTTTATCTCAGAGATCAAAACTTCTGTGCTGTCTTTGAAGTCATTGCTTTTAGAAGTTACGTCCTTTTGCCTTAGTCTTTTGGGTATGTAAGGTTTAATGTTTTGAGCAGATGCCGCTGATGTTTGAAATGCTCTCTTCTGAGCTGAGGGGACCATCTTTACAGGAATTCTGTCAGATTTCCACTTCAGATTCAATGTATTTTTATGGTCCTTTTGAGGAAACTGAAAATATGGCTCCTCATTCAAAAACTGCTCTGGAGGTCTTGGAATTAAACAAATATTTGTCTGTGTACAATTCTGTGCACTGTTCCATTTGTGTTCCATATGTGCACATTCAGAAGATGCAACTTGTAATGCAAATTCACATCTAGTTGATTCCCATTCTGTGGTAGTTGGAAATGCAGATTGAAATTTTGAATGAACAAGATTATCTTCTCTCTGAAGAGAAATAACTTCTTCACTTTTGTCATAATCTGTTTCTGAATCTGAGGACTCATAAGCAACCAGGAAATCCATATGGCAATTTGTAATGGATAGAATCTGCACTCCACTCCTGGCACTGAAGCTGAAGAAGTTTCCTGTAATTATAATACTTTTATTAGTTCAAAGAATGAAAACTGGTTTCTTAGACATTATGATGCATTTTTCTTTCCGTTTCTGAATCTACCATAGTGCCAGCATTTAATATTTATCCTCTTTTATCATATGGCAGGTGATGTGGGGCAATACATGACATGGGGTTACATTGAAAGGAGAAGCAGCATTTTGGAAGCAGCTATTTTCATAATTCATCCTCTAAATACTCATTGAGTCCCTCTATTCCTGTGCCATTTTCCCATAATCCTTTCCCTTCAACTCTTGTACAGCTTGCTCATCTCTGAATTGTCTCCTTCTTACACTTTCATTCACCAGACTCTAGTGCACCATATCATCTGAGGATGTCAAAAAGCTTTAAGCATGTCAGTGTTGGATGAGGCTATCAGAATGCATTTACGCTAATTACTAGCAGCGAGTAACTGATTCCCTGACCAGTACACCTCTCCGCTCAACTATTTACTTATTCATTCATGGAATGTGGGCGTCTGCAGCTGGCCAGCATTTATTGTCAGTTCCTAGTTGCCCTTGAAAAGCTGCCTTCTTGAACAGCTACAGTCCATGTTCTGTAAGTTCACTTGCAATACCCTTAAGGAGGGAAATGGTGGTGTTCCAATGTATCTGCTATCCTTGTCCATTTAGATAGAAGTGGTTGTGGTTTTGTAAGGTGATAAGAGAGGATCTTTGGTGAATTTTTAAAGCGCATCTTGTAGATGGTATACACTTCTGTTACTGGGTATTGGTGATAGGAAGTGGGTGCTTGTGGATATTGTGCCAATCAAGCAGGCTGCTTTGTCCTGGATGGGGTCAAGTTTCCTAAGTGGGGTTGGTGCTACACCCATCCAGGCAAGTGGGGAGTACTGCATTACACTCCTGAATTGTGCCTTATAAATGAAGGACAGAGTTTGGAGAGTCAGGAGGTGAGTTACTTGCTTGCTCTGTACACCCTGTATTGATGTGATGAGTTTGGTTAAGTTTCTGGTCAACGATAACCTTCAGGATACTGATAGTAGGGGAATTCAGTAACGAAAACACCACTGGATGTCAAGCAATGATGGTCAGATTGTCTCTTATTGGAGATAGTCATTGCCTGGCATTTCTGTGGCACAAAGGTTACTCGTCACTTGTCAGCTTATTGCATTCGAACATGGACTGCTTCAGTATCTGAGGAATCATGAATGGTGCTGAACATTGTGCAATCATTGGTGAACATCCCCAAACCTGACCTTATGATGGAGGGTCATTGATGAAACAGGAGCAGTGGTTGGGCCTAGGTCACTATCCTGAGAAACTCCGACAGAGGTGGTCTGGAGCTGAGATGACTGACCTCCAACAACCACAACCATCTTCCACAACCAGTGCCAGGTATGATTCCAACAAGCAGAGAGTTTGCGCCCTGATACTCACTGACTCCAGTCTTGCTCAGGCTCCTTGACGCCACACTCAGTTAAATGCGGCCTGATTTCAAGGACTGTCACTCTCCCCCTCACCTCTGGGATTATTGCGGGATCTACCTTAAAACTTTGTAAGCGGTGGATAGAATGACACTATGTAGCGGAAGTAATTATTTCGGTGAACGCTATCACCGTCAACGATTAAAGCCTCACAGCAAACTGACCAACTTCCGGTCCCTCCTCCTTTCCGCTCCCCCGCGCAACAACCCGATTGACATTTAGTTCCGAGAGTCAGGCTGGTTGAGAACGTGTCTGCTCCAGATTCGACAATCTTTCCCCAAAATATTCGGTACGCGGAGGCGGACACGGGAGCCTCGGCGACTCAGGGGCCGGAGTACCACTTCGGGTGCTCTCAGCGCGGGAGGTGGCGATAGCTGCACGTTTCTGATGCAATCGGGGCCGTGAGCGAGGAGGCGGAGGCCGGCAGGACGGGGATGGTCTGAGGGTTAGGGGTAAGACAGGGCCTGGCAATACCAACCCTCTATCCCACCGGGTACGAGTGAGAGGGGGGTTCAGGACTCAGCCTCCTGCATCAATAACATCTATTTTCTGAACTTATTGGCAGGTCCCAATAGTTAAGCTTTGAAGAGAATGTCAGCTCCTCCTGATGGTGAGATGTCTTTACCGGCGACCCCCATGGAGTTGTATGAGAAAGTGACTCTCCAAGGGGGTACTGTCCGACTGCTAAAGTCAAACAAAGCGCCAAAGGTGATTTTATCCGAATTATACTAGTGCACAAAATTGTTAATACTATCTGTAAGTTTGGCTAAACTTTTAAATTTAGTCTGATGTCACAACCTTTTTGTGTATAAAATGTATTGAAACAATGTGAAATATTCAATCATTTCAATAATTATCTAGTTTATTATTCAGTTTTTATTTGCGTCTTTTCTCACTGAGCTGTTTTGAAGGAGCGCTCTTTGAGAGTGCATGGATCATTTCTCTGTTCCTATTCATGCCATAACGTTACTCTCAACCAAATACTTGCTTGTGCTCTGAAAGCTTACTAATTATACTTATCAAAGATGTTATCAAAAGGTTATTATTCTCTTTAAACTTCAAACTTTAGAATATAAAAATAGATAAAACAGAAAAGTTGAAATCTTTCAGTCTCTGAAATCATAATGGCTACAGTACAGTAGGAGGCCGTTTGGCCTGTTGTGTCTGTGCTGGCTTTCTAGAGCAATTTGGTTGGACTTGCCTCAGTGTAGAACCAGTAATGACATATGGCAAACCATACATGAAATTGCCTTCTACAGCAACTTGTAAAATCAAAGAAGATTCCAGAATGTATGAGACTTAATTGCTGCATGTTATTTTGCTGATTTAATTGAAAGTGCCTTAGTACTACTATAGTGGAAATTCAATGTGATTGTGTGTACATGTTAAGAAATTGAATTTTAAAATGTATAAAACCAATAAGTTGTATTGTATTGTATAGCATGGGCAGGCTTTTCCCCTGTGCTTTGGGTCATCTCTCTGTGAAATGGGCATCAGAAGCCTGTGCTAGGAGGAAATAGTCATCTGTAATTGTCCCCAAATTGCCAATTAATTTCAAAATCCCTTTTACTCAGAGGGTTATGAACCATCAGAATTCTCTACCACAGAGGTCTGTGGAGGCTCAGTCTTTGAATATTGTTTTAAGGTATTGAATGTGGTCAGGC